>NW_006800017.1:2049934-2095099 GCF_000485575.1 Poecilia formosa | reverse complement strand
ATCCAAAAAAAAAATCTTTAAAATGATAAAACTGTACGTTAAATAATGATTATGAAATACTTTAAAAGCAACCCTGTCTTATCAAAGGTAACAATTTCATGCTTGAAGTGGCTAAGAAACAATTTTATTCATGAAATAGTTATGGTTAAAAATGTAAACAATGTAAACATGCCAACATATTCTGACTATTTACTTTTCAAGAACTCATTTTATCCAGGAAATAACTGCTACAACGACAGTAGGGCTTTTATATCTGAATGAAGAAATATGCACTCTGACGACACTAGATGCCATTTAGACCACTGCAGTTTACGAGTGGAGCATTACGGCTTTTGCTATAATGCTCCACTTAATAAATATATTAAAAGCTCCATTAGAATCTGGCTTTGGGTCTATTTCGAATATAATGTAAATATGTAAATGCAATGTAAAGGGAAAAGAGAAAGGGAGAAAAAAGGGTGGAAGGTTTAAGGAGAAAGAAAAAGAGAGAAGCAGGAGAATACAGGATGATGGTGTAGAGATCTGCTTCTACACCTACAGAAAGAGAGAATCAATCGTCGTTGTAGCAGTAGCGAATCAAGAAAAAATGGCGACAAACATATGCATACAATAACAGCTACAAGTGAAAAGTACTTGGTAATAGTTGATGTATGCAAATTGAAACTCATTGGACATTTATTAGATGTATGTAGTTTTTTCTTTCTAACTATATTTGCAGCCTGAGCTTCAGAGAAAAAAAAACTATATATATATACTATCACCGTCCCAGAGTGGCTTATTAAAAAAAAAAAAAAAAGGAGAACAGAGGGCAAGAAAGAGAAAAAGAAGGTTTGGCAGATTTGCTTGCTTCAGCACACAAGCACACGAACACAAACGCATTGTGGGTCTGATCTGCTCATAATGACAGGTTTGCCTTTCAGGGCCAGGGATCGGAGCAGGAGGGCAGCAGAGCAGGTGGCGCACAGAAACTTGCACTGCTATGCCGAGCAGATCTCTGTGCCATTTGGCGCCGTCAGCAAGAACCCTTCCTCCTTCTCACATCACACTTTCTCTGTCCAAGGATATACTGTACGCCTCGTTCCCGTTGATGGGGAGAGAGCAGGAGGGGCAGAAGAAGAAAAAAAAAAAGAGTGGAAATCTATCCAACGTTTCAAGCTGTTTAAGAGAAACTATTACTGTGGAATGGTGTACAGGGGACATAAGGGATAGAGAAAATATGCTCAAGAAAGATTTGAGGGCCAGTTTCATTAGAGGCAGAAATAAGAGTCATCACACAGTTGTGGATTGACAAAGGAATACATAAAGCATGTCATAAAAGATTATTGCCACACATAGCAGGCATTCATAAGTTATAACAGTGAAACCCTCAAGAGCCAAGCATGGGTGAGATCTGTGGTTGGGGGTGGGGGGAAGTGTTCGGGGAAGATGACCTTCCTCTTTGGAGTCGAACAATTCTGCTGATCCCGGTTCTGATGGGGCTTTTTAAAGGACATCCAGTGACGTGAGCAGAATTATTTACAATGTTAGAAAGAGGGGAAAACAGCTTTTTTCCCCTCCATCAGAAACGTTCAAGCTCCCATGCTCGGCAACATACTGTAGGAAATGTCTCCGGAATTAACTGGAATTTTTTCCCCCACAAATTTGTGGAGAGCACAATGAAATGAGGTTTTATCGACAGAATCGTTCACCGGCGCTGCAAATCTCTGCAGCTTCTCCATACGAGGGGCCTCTCAGCTACTTCTTGCCCAGATTTGTTTCTTCCTTTTTACAATATTCATATCTGTTGCTGGCTCTCTCTAAAAGGTCCCAGTGACGTACATTAAAGTTTCAGTTTGTAACATAAAGAAATGTGAAAAAGCTCAATATATATGAATGTGTCTATAGGGAACTGTACATCCTTTAGCTGCATTTACCCACTGATGGCTACAAGAATCCAATAAATATAAACCCTATTTATTCTGCGGGAGCCCCCTTTAATTCTTTGGTTTTACAATCCAGATCTGGAGGTAATTAAAAAGAATGTTATAAATAATAGAGAGACATCTAGCAAGATAAAGTTTAAAGGATCGGGAATCACCTCAGTAGATGGTTGACAGAGTTACTCCATGTATCACAGGCACACTGAGCCAGGAGCTACAACCAACGCCACACCTAATGCGTCTGTCAAACAGAGGCACAGGTAAATCAACAAAATTTCTTCTCAAGCACCCTAGATAACCCGCAGTGACACCTGGGATAATTTACGCAGCCCTCTGAGTTGATAAGAGACAGGAGGAGTTACACACCACCTGGCCTTTCACAGCCTGACCTTTCCCAGTGTAGCACAAAAACACTGACCTAATCTGAGAATAGTGCCCTACTTTCTCACACAGGCACACAGCCCTCACACAACACACCGTCCTGAGATCTCCCTTCCTTCTTTCCTTCCTCTTCCCGTTGCAATCAACAGAAACACATCAATATCCTTCCCCTCTTTATATCTGTGCCCTGAACAGAGGTGGACGATAGGTTAAACGTTCATATTTGGGCCGTGCATTTTTCCTGGCTCCGGGCCAGCTCCAACACAGAGCACTCCAAAAAAACAAACAAAAAAAAAAAAAAAAAACTCTCGACATCTCTCTAGCGTGTTTAACTCTCACTTGGCTGCTCCCGTCTCCGACACTCTGCGTTCTTTTTGTATTCTGTGCCCGTTATCCATCCTCCATCCTCGACAGTCAGTGGCTGTCATGCTCTGTTGGCTGAACAATAGATACAGTTGAAATCCCTCCAAAATCTTTGACACCCTCACTTTCTGTTGCTCACTGGCCTGCATTCACTCTTCGTTTTGTCAGCTTTGCTCAGTCTCAGTGCCCCCCACTATCTCTTCTTCTCCCTCTCGCTTCCCATCCATCTGCAGTCTGACTATCTCCTGTGTTCCTTTGTGTCCAAGCCCATATCCGTTTGCTTCAGCAGCACATCAGCACAGAGAGTTATCTCCATAGAATTGCTACAGCTGACATCATCTGAAGAGCCATTGCTCATTTTCCTTCTCGTCTTTTTGTTTTTTTTTGCATTCTTTCCTTGCCTGTGTACTCACTGTATCCTGAATGTTAAAATTCTCCTACATCGCTTTGCTGCCTCTCATAACGGTGACCATATTGGCCATTCAGCACATCTGTGCAGCAGAAACCACTCATTGATGCTTTTGAAGGAAAACATTTTTTTTTCGTTTTGTTTTGAGAAGATTTTTTTGTAATTAAGATGATTTATTTCCAATTTTGCCTTAAAATAAAATACACACATTTGACCAAAATTATCTCTCCTGCTAGCAGATCTGTGCTTATATTAATCTTTTAATTTGCCCAACATCAGTCTTCTGACTGGAAAGGACCAGAAGAGTATGATGCTAACTATGTGTAAAAGATTTCTCAAAAAATAAAAAATAAAATATAAAATAAATAATGGAAAAATGCATGTTCAAAAATATCAATTTGCAAAGCAAAGTGTGGGAAAACAGTGTTCTTATTACAATCACTAATACTCGGTGAGAAGCTGCAGGAAGGGCCATAAATATGTCTAAGTACCAGTGGTTACAATAAAAAGCACTATACTTAATAAAAAATACTATTATAAACTTACACGTTGTATTTAGAAAGACATTTTAAGCATTGTTGACCTCCCCACACACACACACACACAGAGCTTCACATTTACTCGAAATGGTTGAAATATCTCAGCCTGAGATCATATCGATGTGCGGCTGTGAGCAGCACTACCCTATTGATTTAACAGTGACCAGAGATGTGAGAGTGGGAAAATGATCAAAGCGCACAGCAAAGCAAGACAAAGCTCCTTTCAACCTCTGATTCACCACCTGTCCCCCCTGGTTTTCTGCTCTAATAATAACGCATTCTGAGTGATGGCATCTCTTCAATGGGGGGCTGATGAGGAAAATGCGCTGGATCCTCTGCAATAAATGAGGATCTTAATTATCTCAGCGTCTGGTCTGAACAAGGGGTAAGTTATGTATACCGTCTTTGTATCGCGCCGCCTCGCACTCCTAAAGAAGACGAGTCGACGGGTTCAAAGTGAGTCATGGATCAGTGGGAAGGGCAGAAACAATCTGATACCGGGCCTGCTCAGAAACATTCCTGTAACGTTGCATTGTTGATGATGGTGCACTTTAAAATGTGCAGAGGCAGCACTTCGACACAGTTGCTCAATGAGCGAGACAGAAGCAGAGAGAGAAAAGTAGACGGAGTAAAGAAAAAGGAGGAGACAGACAACTATAGAGTGATGAAAGGACGGGAAGTCACCTCTGCAGGGAATATATCAGGTACTTAGCACTCTGACAGGCTCAGTCAGTAGTGGCCTTTAGGACAGCCAGCATGGGGGATTCCTGAAGCTACGGAGTCTGGATGGAGGAGCAGCTGACAGCTAGTGAGACACAGAAGGGACACGCAGATGGACAAGAAACAAGGACATCATCTGATCTCAGTCAAATTAAACTGAGTCCTATTTAGGTTCTTCTGTCACACATTAAGTTATGGCACCATGCAATGTACGGGTACTGAGACAGACAGCCAGAGGATAAAATGAAATGGAAAACCCCTCTCCTCTTTTCAGAATCCTTTTTAGAGATCTTTTGAGCATTTTAAAGAAACACAATGACGCACCAACCTACATCGTCTCTTCTCCCTACAGACATGCATACAAGCACAAAGTCGAGGGATAGAATAAAAACTACAGTATCATTTTTACTCTCAAATATTTACATTTTTACTGACTCGAGCTCAGTACTGACTGTTAGCAATTCCTCTTTATGCGTCATCTCACTGCAAGTCATGCAATAAATTGGTGCAGGTTGTGAAGATCCAACATGTTAAACGCTGATTAAGTAACGGACAGCCAGGGCTGGTTATAACACTGTTCCTTGTAGGGATTAAACACATTAGAGAAGCAGCTACTACTGCAGCATTAAAGGCAAACTCCCTTCTGAAAATCTTCAATATGGGGTTTCTGATTTTTTTAAATACAGAATTGATAAAGACAAAGAGATGCCAACACGAGTTACTGTAATTCTTACTATCCTTCAAAAAGACGAAGATGCTGTGAGCAGGGAGAGTCTCCTGTAGCTTTCTGTATTACAGCGACTCTGAAGAAACCTCTGACTAAAGACACTGTTGTTTTAAGATGGTCTGATGAAGTCGATGCTCAGGGTCGTCTGTAATGGTGTTCATTTTTACAAGAATCCTTCTTTGCAGCATAATCTCATAGTCGTCCTCAGAACAGACCCAGCCTGCTGCTACAACAGATGGTGGCAGAAGACACTGTGCTCTCCGCAACCGATTAATAGAAGATATGCAGCTTCTTGCGTCAAACACTGGAGGATCTCAGCTTCCTCAAGATGCACGCTCTGATGTACATAGTGAACAGGAATGGTAAGAGTGCATTCCCCCGGTTGGACACAAAAACTTTTCTTCTTTTATCATTTTACTTATTCCGTTTGTCAGGTAGTCACTGGTTCAGGCGATTGTTGATGCATCTACCTGTGTCTTCTGACAGTAAATCAGGCTGATTCTGCTTTTTCGCGATTTTTCACACAGTGACATTATGCAACCAAGCACCATCGTTAAATACTCCACATCTTACGTTTCACCCAGTGAGTAAAATGCCACGAGGGAGTTTGATAAATGGTGAACTGCAAATTTGTCTCCATCGTCTCCTAATGTTCTTCCTTTAAACAGCAACTAAAGACGTTACTGTGAACAAATAAGACTCAATATGTAGGTTGTGCATTTAGGGCTTTAAAAGGATAAGAAGAAACAAAAATTAACTTGACCTCCTTAGAGTTGCATATCCATCCTCCACAGAGGTTCCCCTTCCGACAGGCCGAATGCTCCACTGACCTACATATTAAATCATCTACGGAGCAATTCATGGCTCCAGCAATCCAGTTTTTATTCTTTTCGTGCGCCATACATGAATGAATAAAGCACCATCAAAGCTGACGAGCTGCTAAAAGGATATACAAAAGCTTGTCTGAGGAAGGCATAAAAAATTCAGAAGGCAGTTAGGACGCGCGAAGTACGTACAACTGTAAATGTCATTGTGATGTTTTATAAGATGTTAAGAAAATAAAGATCTATTCGGAGTAAAAGGCTTGTGGCATTTTAGTGCCAGTTCTGCCTGCCACAGAATCAGTGTTTGCTTTGAATAGGTTGCAAGAATATGGTTTAGTGTTGCTCAAATCCACCAGCTCCGAAGAGTGACCTGCTGGTCAAACACTGGAAAGAAACTAAAGAGTCAAACCTTTTCTACATATTCTGACATGCACTTTTCTAATAGCTAGTAAAAATAATATATCTGATAGAAGTTAAGGACAACTATCCAAATTAGGAGTGATTTCATCTGAAATTTAATATAAATATTTTTACACTTAAATCATCTTTGATTTATAACTTCCTTTCAGTTCATCTGAAAAGCAAACCATCTCTGGTTTAAATGCAAGGACATGGTATTCAATTTAAATGCCCTGATGTGAAAGGCTTTAATTAATTGAGAAATATTTAACATTATTATAAGATGGAGTGAGTTGACATCATAATTTCATGTTCGTATTCCATTTGGCAAGAAAAATGTGCACTTCTGTATAGCTTCTGTTTAAATAAATAAAAAAACCCTGAAACACACAGGTCAGACTTTAAAGAAAATCACAAATCAGTATGGGCCAATAAGAACCTGATTAGTACATTTCTGATATGCATCTGCAACAACAAAATGGAACAAAAAGAATACAAGACCACAAAAGAAATCACAAACCGTCTACGAAACTTGCAATATTTTACTAGATTTGTGGAAAACGTTACCACATCTCTTATAAACCACAGACAGTGGGTTAAGAAAATAATGCAACTACAGGGGAAAACAACCAGAAACAAGTGGTCAAACGGAAGGTGAAGATAATTGCTCAAACATTTTTAGAAGTAACACAGGAAGGGTGTGCGAGTCCAGCATGTCAGAGTGCTTCCTCGTTCTGAGACCGGAGAGTTTAAAATGGCGTAATTCAATTCCGCATCGTAAACCGTCAATAATGAAGCAGTTAGCAGTAGCTTATTTATAGCGCAAGCAAAAAAAATGCACAGGCAATCATTAAGGAAAGTCATTTCCAAATGGTGCCATCAATCCGTGCAACTCGAGTGCAGCAGCAGCAGCAGCGGCAGCAGTGGGCTTCAGCAGGCACCGGCAGAGCCTTCATCTTCACTCATTCATAATTCACACCTCTATTTATCACATGCTCGCTCCCCGCTGAGCGCAGGGACGAGTCTCTGCAGCCACAGACGGGGTGTGACTGCTTGTGAAGCCGTCTGCATTAAGACAACTGGAAGGGCAAGAGCAGAATTAGGGGTCCAACATGGAGAGGTGTGGTGGATCGAACTAGAGGTTACAGTGCGTCCCCTCAACAGTGAGCTCCATCTGTCAATGTCACTAAAGGCAAAGTGTGTGACTGTTGAGGACTGCTGGCATTTTCTGCACCCTTGATCACAAAAAGGGGTAAAAAGAAAAAAGCTTAGACAGCATAAGTGACTCATGAAAACAATTCATCACCAGAGCTTTCACCACAAAACAAATGCTGAACCAGAGGAGAGTTAAATGACAAACCACGAACGACACATTGAGAAAGCAAGAGAAAAACACTCTCCTTACACTCCCCCCCCAAGGCTTTTGATGCTTTCAGAGGCATTTCTGCTCCATTTGAAGATACACATGCTTGGCTGTTTGTTCTAAAATTCAAGAAAAAAAAAAAGAACAGGCTTTACTCTGCAACAATCTGAAAGTCTGAGATTCGGTCAAATTAAGTCAATTTGGCTTGTTTCTCTCCATCGTACCACCTGTCTGAAAAGACCCAACTGACCCTCGTCTCATTCAATAGCTGTTGAATGAGGCTGGTTGCCATGGCAGTTAGCCTTCGTATGCCCAGGGTGCACAGATTGAGTGTGTTGCAGGTGTGATGCAGAAAAAGCCTTGCATAGGACAAGTCTTAAGAGGCAACAGTACATCAGTCCGTATTTCACTGCATTCAACCACTTTTCAGCGTGGCCTCGTCTCACCTCTTCATTCACTGCATTTGTCAGTCAGGAAGCAAAACAACAAACTCGTCTCTGAGCTCAAACTGCATACATAATGATATAGCATTGGACTGGGCAGTTTCCATTATTTTAGTACTGCTGAGCTTTCTTCAATTTATATCAGACTCCAAAGGGTTTTGTTGTTTTATTAGCGAATGTAATTTTAATCATTTAAGGACTCCTACTTTTCTTATATTTAAGATTTTATTGCATCGTGTAAAGATGAAGGGATAATCACTTGTTTCTAAATCAGTCTTCTTCCATATTTCCCTAAAGTAAATGTGGGGGGAAAAAAATAGAACAATCCATTAAATATTCCGCTCTTTGTCAAGAAATGTAGACATATCGATATCTAATATTTTCAAAGGAATAAAAAGACCACAAACTTTCCAGTGTGAGGGGTTTGGAGCATGTACAGCTAGTTTAAAGTCAGTATCTCAGTGACATCCAGATCTGTTCTTCCTCATCATTCCTTCATTCTCAGCCGGTCCAAAAAT
Organism: Poecilia formosa; assembly: GCF_000485575.1. Taxonomy (NCBI): domain Eukaryota; kingdom Metazoa; phylum Chordata; class Actinopteri; order Cyprinodontiformes; family Poeciliidae; genus Poecilia; species Poecilia formosa. Next base: position 2,086,494 of record NW_006800017.1, on the reverse strand, counting down.
GGAATCAGTGATACATTTTGCCTCACTCTGATGTTCAGCTTTTTTTTTTTAATACAGATTTACATGTTCCTCAAACCCCAAGATATACAGTGGAAATCATGGTGGTTTCTATGATGTTGAGCTAACCATGACACGCCCACCTCCATGTTTCACAGCTACTTTGAGGTTTTATTCCAGGAATGCTCCATTCGGTTTGTGATAAACTTGTCCTCTGCTCTTGTGTCCAAACAATAACATTTTAGATTCATTTGGAACATTATTCCAGAAGTCCTGGTGTTTGTCCATGTTCTGTCTGGTATAATTTAGTCTGGTCTTCTTGTTTAGATTTTATTTTATTTTATTTTATTTTTTTGCTAGAGATCCATGACGGTCCAAAACCTACTGAAAGCAATGGCTGCTTTTTAATGGCCTTTCTGCATCATCTCACCAGTTCAACAGTGGCTAATGGAGCAGCTAAGATACAAACCTGGAGCGCACATTACTCTCCTATTTCATCAGGGCAGATGCTCCAGCTCATAAATGGATGCCGTCAATATTTATGAGAGAGAAAAAAAAAGACTTGATTTATCACTTAGGACCAGATTTACCAAATCAAACATTGTTACGAGATGTAAGGTGTACAAACCTTTTTTTTTTAAAAAACATAATTTTGATGAACTGTCACTCAGTGTAACAATATTAGTTTAATAGAAACCCCATTTATGTAATACAGAAAGGATAACACATATCTTCTACTGCTCAATACATTTCCTTTGTTGTGCACATGTCTGTCAGGGGAGTGAAAGATCCTGCCAGACTCTGAACTGTGATATATCCAACCAATCCCCAGCTACAGCATCTTGGTTCTGCATGGTAGTACACATGTGAAGAACTCTGAACATGTCCAGGTTTAATATCCCAACTGAGTGAGTATGTAACACAGCAGATAATCCTAATGATCTCAGGTATGAAACATCAGCTCTTCCACACATCCCAGCCCTTCGGTAACCTTCCCACAATGCCACGGTGTTTGTGAAGCCCGACAATGGTTCACACCCTAGTTCAGATAAATGATAACGAATTGCTGCCAGCTACAGCTCCATGCTTTGCTGAAGTAAAATGCGCAGTACAGTGCAACACAGTGCAGTGCGGTGGGATAACATTGCTTTCTGGGTAAAGCTGTAATCTACCATGCAGAACCAAGATGCTGTAGCTGGGGGATTGGCTGGATATATCACAGTTCAGAGTCTGGCTGGATCTTTCACTCCCCTGACAGATCTGTGGAGTCGTGTCGTGCTCCGAGACTCGAGGGAACGCCAACTATGTGTGAATCTACTTAACACTCATTCATTTTACAAAACGCCATCACAACTGCAGCCACACCATCCCCACACTGTCTCGGTGTCTACTTCTGTAACCTCCACTTAGCGTAGTTCATCAACGCCTCTTGCCTGTCTACAGCAGAGATGTGTGTGTGTGTACAGAGTCGGTTTTAGGAGAGTAGATATAAATGATGTAAAGGGTTTGATTGCCACTGTAGAGAGAAAGGATGGCCGACTATATATTGTGGTGAAAAAGTCAAACTGTTTAAATTTAGTCAAGGGCAGCAATATGTAGGCAGAGCACGGGCCCAAACACTCCAGCAAATGGTGTCTTGGGAGAAGCGCAATACAAAGGTTTAAATGTATATGGCCTCATTTTACCCCGGAGCGAACTGCCAAGAACATTCACACACTGCTCCTTAGCTCAGGCATCTACTGGACTGAAAACCTGTCTCCATCAGAGTCATTCAGGGGTTAATCTAATAATCATTTATTGGCCACTGCTTCTTTAAGTACAGCTGGAATTACCATAATGCCACCACTGACTTAGAGAGTCCTTCAAAGGACTTTTACACTAAAGCGTTTTAGCGCTACACGCAGAGCTGTGTAAACAGTTTTGCTACTTGGAGGTTAAATAGAACCTGACAACATGGAGGCCATGATATCTCAAAAAGCAACACATATTGCCACAATCTAAATTTCAGCACAAATGTGAAATGAAGTACCGTGTTTGACACCATCTGTTTTAGAAAGATTATGATGCCGTTTCTGAGGGTCTGGGACTCAAGCAAACCATATTTTCGATACTTTTTATTATCAAAGTTTGTTGTATCATCAAACGTCTGACCAATAGATGTGTTTCCTTTGGATTAGTTTTGTTAAACCAAGGAAAGAATCTGGACAAAGTTGATAGGTGTCTAAAACTACTTTAAAAACATAAAAATGATAAACTGAAACAATCAAAAAACAAATCTTTGTGTACTTTTCTGAATAAAGTGCAAAAAAAAAAAATCAGCATTTGAGAACTAATCAAAACATCCAAGTACAATTGAGAAACTATAATGCAAAAATAAAACACATTTCAAGAGGGAATCTAAAAGTAATTAATTCATCTTACCACACTAGTATCAATCCAATACTGATACCGACTTGGTATCAATATTTTGGATCAATCTGCCCACCTCTAGTTTATATGAACAATCTTGCTAAGCACATAAAACGCATTGGTGGATTCGCCTGTTTCAATACAAAATGACACTGAAATGCTTCTAAATTGATTTGCTCAAAATTTTCTTTAACAAAGCTGAAGTAAAATTAAACAAACCGCAAATGTAGCTCAGTTCCTTTATCAAACAGCATTTACAATACAAACCATTAGCCTGAGAGAAAAGGGAATTGCTACATAGAAAATAAAATACTTGGCTAAAGCTTAACTGGCCTCATTTGCTGTGATCAAGGTCAAATGCTGCAGCCGCTACAGTGAGCTTCAGGCATATATTGTACAATTTCCAAAGTGACAGTGCAGCCCGATGGGACAGCGTTCACATGGCAGATGTGTGAAGGTGTCTACATATGAATCTCACAGTTTCTTTAATAGTAACCAAGGACAAGAGTTGCATCATCTAATGCAACATTTGCAAGTAGTAATGATTTACTAAGGTTTGCACAGAAGCTTTAAAAAGGTAGAAATCTCACCGCTTTATACAAAAACTGACTTCTGCGTCATATCGCATGCTCTGCCTAGACTTCCTTTATTTTATATCCGACATGAAACACTTTCTCCTTCTCTACCCTATTGTTGCATCATTGTAAATAACCACAGTCATGGCAGTCTAATTATAGGCAATCAATATCATTTCCAGTGATAAAAATGTTTTGCTGGGCAGGCGTTCGCTGTGTTCGGGAGTCAGAACAACACCAAGTTAGTGTGGGGAGATATGTCGAGGCAGAATTACTAACATTAATCACTTTAGCCACAGAGATTATCCAGTCTTCCTTAATTAGAAATACCCCTCAGGCCAAAAAAAGAAGAGCGTGGTGTGGGAGGAGGTGATACAGCTGTCCAGTAAGCTTTACTGGGCTGAAGGGAAAGAGTGCACACTTTGAAACAACTGGTTACTGAAGATCCTGCTTGATAATTATGCAAATGAGCTGTCACAAGTTCCAATGAATCAAAGCCTTTTGAAGATCATCAAAGTGAGGAAGACTTCATGTGGTTTAATTAATTCCTCCCAACTTCAAGCATCAGTCTGGAAGGTTCACAGCATACATACCAAACAGCACAACTCCCAAAAAGCATAAAAAAACATGTCTAAGCCCCTTCAAACCAGCAGCTAAGTATGCACAGATACTATAGCCCGCCCTCGACTAATTCTGCATCTCAACCAAAGAGCTTTGACAGTTTTCAAACAGACACGGTTCTCTGCAGGGTGAAACCAAGCAGGAAGTTTTCTTTTTTAAGACGGCAGCAGCTGCCATGTGTGGAAAAGGTTGTGGCATGACTTGACAACTGGAAAAAGCTCAGACTATAAAAGTCCACAGAGAGAGATAGAGAGAGGGAGAGAGCGAGAGAAAAAAACCCAAAACCTTACAATGATTGTCTGAAGAAAGTTGCAGTGGACTTGAATAACTTGATACCTGAGGGATCATTTCAAAATGTCCATTACAAGTACAAATTTGTAGAGATCTCACGGAGTAAAAGGGTTAAAGAGAAAGGAAAATGTTATATCCCGACACACAATCGGCGAAAAAAAAAAAAAACTGCCGGAAACAACAGTTCCTTGAAAGAAGAGAACAATGTTGACTCTTATCTGCAGCATAATACAGTTAATCTGACATTTCCTCCAATGGGATAACATTAACCAGGAACCAGTACTCTGCATTTAGCACAAAACAGAAAACAGATGGGTAGTTTCCAAAGGAAACTGAAGTAAATATAGCCGACTTCTCCTTGGAAGAATGCAGCACAATTCTGATGAGAAAAAAAAATCATCAAAAAAATAAATAAATCAAAACTTATTATAGTTGCATTCAGAAGTTACAGAAATAGCCTGCGTACTATGATTCTTCAAAATTATTTTACAATTTCTTTTACCTATTTTATGTACAGTATATATTTAATTTGCAGGCTTAAGCAATTATTTTCAGAATAAATAAACTTTGAGACCGGCAACGGGAAACGTAAGCCTGTATGTTTCATATTACATGTTTTAAATAGATTTAGTATTACCTAGAATAATTTTTAATGGCATCAGATGTCACCATTAGAATGCCCTGGTCCATTAGTGATTGATAAAAAGACTATTTTGTAGCGCTAGCTGTTGGTGTGAGGGATCAAAACAGATTCACAAGAAGAAGTACACAGTCCTGAAATCAATTAACAACTGTTGACCTGCTAAACTGCAGGAGTAGCTGGGGGAGAAACACCAGAACAGTAAGAACAGAAAAACTCTGAACAGAAAAGCCTGCATAAACACCACTATAAATTAGGGATGTTACAAATCTAAAAAGGCCATGTCTGATAAGAATCACATTTGAGATTTAATTAAAAACTACAATTAAAAATAATCTATGTGCTTAAAAACTTAATAGGCATAAAATCCAGCAAAGAAACAATGACTATCATTATTATTACATGGTTTACTGTTGAACCCAACACATTTACAGTTGGCAGCTAAGCTAACATGACAGCATGACTCCTCTCTGTTTTGACATGTTTTGTTGATGACTGAGCTCCTGCCTTGCAACATTATTTAAAACAGTTCCATCTCGTGTTTACAGAATATACAGAAAAAGTTGTCTCCTGCTTCATAAAGTAAATGCTTTTCATCTGAGGAGTACTATATTGCTCCATGAATGGAGCAATATAGTTTTCTCAGTCTTGCAAAAACAATAAAAAAAATAAAAATTTTAAAAACAGCTTTTTGGGTTTTTTAAAACTTTGTGCACAAAAAAACAAACTGTACACCAAAAACGTGTATTTGATAAGAGAGAATAGTTTGGTACTCCATTTTCAATCACTCATCATTAGATCCTAGGCTGAAACTTGGGATCAGATCAGGACATCCGTCGATAGAAACAATGCTGTACAAAACGGCACCATGTGCACCATAGCTAAAATCACATTTCTATCAGTTGCTGAACCACAGGCCTCCGATCGGAGCCCAGATAGCAACAGGACACAGCTGTAGCCTTCAACTTACCACATGTGGTTAACCTTTTTCACAATGTGCAGAAACAAAACTGTCCCTTTAGTCCATAGTAACTGGAGCCAGTAACATAACCCACTAACTCAAAAACAAGGACATCAAAAATACATAAAGAATCAACTTCAGAGAGATCCATTTCTTTGACAAAACAAGTTTGGCGGTAGAGGTAAGCTACAAGGACCACAGCCAGATGGGACACTGCAAAGTTACACGAATGATTTACACAGACTGAGCCAGACAGCACAAAGATTTTTACAGCCCTGGCGAACAACCGCCTCCTGACAGCCAGTTTTCTCATTGGCACAAAAAACCTACAGGGAGTGAATAAATCTTCAGAGGGAAGCTAAATAAATGATGAAGGCAAAAAAAAAAAGAAGTCAGGAATAAAAGGAGGAGACAGATGATGAGGAGGGGGTGAATACACTACAGGTAACACATTAATCCTTGAGAGGAAAAAAAATGGAGCTACACCAAGGATGGAAGTGACTAATGTGAGAGTTGGGGAGGAAACATATTCATAAATCACTGCTGCTCTCTAGTAAACAATATCCAATTCACTCAGTCGTGTTCCTTTCCTGGGAACTGAAAGGATTTTAAGGGAAATTTATTCCATCTACATCAAGTCAAGTGGCTATTTAGATAAATTGATAATTTATGTAGCCCAAATTATTCATGTGCACATGTGAATTGCTAATCTGCGTGAATTGCAAGGTTAGTTTTAATACCTGCGGAAAATCCAGGCACCACAGCAAATCAAAAATGATTACGGCCCCTAATTTAAAAAGAGCAAATGAAGACCATCTGAAACACCTTTCGTCAGACGCTGTCACTTCCCTCGCGATTAGCGATAATGGATCAGCAAGCTTTAAAGGATGAAAGGAGCCATTAAGCCCCCATTTGGAAACACTAAGGTGATTTGCATAGATGTATAAAATAAAACCCCTGCAGTGAAGCAGCTTGAAGGTGGGATAGTGACAAAGGTAGATGGATAAGAATGAGACTGCAGGAAAATCTCTATTGGGATAAGGGTATAGCTTCAAAGCAATCCTTCAGGGTCAGGGTAAGGTTAAAAGAATGAGACACTCTGAGGACGTTTGAAAAGGAACGTAATTGAGCAGGAGAACAAAGAGTGAGCTGGCGGGGTTGGGGAAAAGATGGCGTCTGAATGTGATACGATCTCATACTCTAAACATCACAGAAAGAGCAGATAAACTCAAACCTTTGACAGAAGATCAGTGCAGGGTACAAAGGCATGTTTTTAACTCTGCATCAACCTTGAAAAGTACCAATATGCCCCAAAGCTGCTTTAGTAGAGGAAACATTCATATATTTGCAAACAAATAAAAGCAACGACTGAGCTTGTTGGTTTGTTTACTGTATTGTAAAAAAATAATAAAAATACTAACCTTTGAGTTGATCAGCCACCACACTCTGTCCGATCCTCTCATTGACCTGTCCATCTTCATGCTGGTATCGGTCATCCAGGAAGTCAAAAGTGGCTTGCGAAAGGTGGACTTTTCCAGCCACACCCAACTGCTCCATCAGATTGGCCAGATTGACATCGTTTGACCAAACATCAAACTTGAAGCGTTTCATCCCCAGGATACCGCACAGCACGGTGCCAGTGTGGACGCCCACCCTCATGTTCACCATCTCCCTCTTCTCCTGACAGAACTGCTCAATGGCCTGAATCATCCCCAGGCCCATTTCTACGCAGCAGTAGGCATGGTCTGGTCTAGGCTCTGGGCAGCCAGCTACGCAATAGTAACAGTCTCCCAGAGTGCTGATCTTCTCGCAGCCGGTGAGCTCACAAAGTCTGTCAAAACGTCCAAACAAGTCATTTAGAAGCCCAACAAGGGCATGAGCCGATTTGTTGGCAGACATATTGGTAAAGCCGACAATATCTGCGAAGAGGATGCTGACGGGGTCCATTCGTTTCATGTTGAAGGGTCTGAAGATGATCTGGCCTCGGGGAATTGAGGTTTTCTTGCGTTTGTTGTTCTTTGGGCTGGAAAGGGCTGCAGCTGCACCGCCGGTAGAGTAACGTTTACCACAATTATCGCCAATCTCTTCATCGCCTTGTTTCATCAACTCATCTGCCACAATTCTTGGCATCACTGAGTGGATCATCCTCTCTTTCAGGGCTTTTTCCACTTCCAGATCCTTTCCGTGCATAATAGCCTGTCCGACTTTAAGAAAGGTGCTGCGCGAGCGCACTTCAGACATAACGAACAAATGAATGCCAATCGCATGAGCGCAAAGATGAAGCAGGGCTTTGGCTGGACCCAACCAACTGAACATCTCCAGCTCTGATGAAAAGGCCCAGCTCCAGTTCCCTCCTGCCTGAGTTGGGAGTAAACAGCCCAGGGTCTCAAATAAGACAGAGTACAACAACCCAAGCATGAGAGATGCATAAAGTCGAACATGTAGAACGCTGTACAGCAATAGCAGAACCTCAATACAGAGGGAGAAAGTGCCCACAGGAGAAAGGCAGGGGAACTTATTAGAACCCCTAATAAGATTGTCATTGGACGTGTTGTATATGGGTCCCATGCCACTGAATTCTTCTTGATCTAAATCAGGTGACATGCCATCTGGGTTCCTGAATCCTAGTGTCTGAATCTGAGGGGCCAGGGTCAATATGAAGGTTACAAGGATAAGCAGCAGAGATGCTTGGTTGTAGCAGCGGGAATAAAGCCTGGTAAAAGTCATTAGGAAGAGGAGAAGGCAGAAGATGAGGAAGGAAGCAGTAGGGAGGAGAAAAACAACTATGTCGCAGCAGGAAGGATGGGCAGCAAAATACAACCCCCAGAGGAAACTGGCAGCCACCAGATAAAAGAGCACATAGCGGAAGCGTCGCCGGGTCTGAGGGAAACATCGCTCTCTACAGGCCTCCTCCAAGATAGACGAGTCAAACTTTGGATCCCAGAAGTGACCTGCTGACCTCTCGAATAGCTGGGGCATCCCTTTATGAGCACGGAAACTCTTCACCATGGTCCTCCTCACCCCAGACTCGCCAGAGCTGCAGCTAGAAGAAATGCTGTACTTGCAGTGCTTGGTGGCCCCGATGAAGCCTCCCCCGATGGAGCCCAGCGGCCCTCCTCCGTGCCTGTGCTTGACACTGCTGCCAATTCGCACCGAGACACCTCCGTCTCCGCTCGAGTCACAGCTCACTTCTGTGTTGTGTGGCAGCAGTTTCTGATGCTGGGGAGATGCCATGTTGTCTATTGCTCTATTCGAAATGAAAACAACTATTAGAAGGCACCGTTAATCATGACAAATACCTAGGTAGAGAAGTAAGGCAAAGCATGTGGACACAGTAGAAGGAGATGAGTTCAGTACTCTGGTTGCAGCAATACCAGAAGACTATTGAAAGTTTTTGAGTAGTTCATTATTGCCCCTCTTGACGTCAATCGCTGCATTCCTCTACATTCCCGTCTGTTTAGACGCACTTGAGACTGCAAGGTTCATTCGCTGCCTGCTCTGTTCCACTCCAAGCAGCCCAGGGATTGCTCCAGTCATTGGAAAATATTACATAAAACTGTAAATCTATCCCAAAACTAAAGGTTAGGAGCAGGAAGTGGCTTAGAAAACTATGAAAGCATAATTGAGAGGGTTTTTTTTAAAAAGAGCTTTCTTTAGACAACCCACTGAGTACTTTAAATGCCCAGTCCACATTCAGTCTTTAGCCCCCACTTCCTCACGTTGTCTATGTAAAGCAATACTTCCTGTAAAATTTTGTTTACGGGACGGGGCAAAAGTTCAGGCAAAGTAACTCGTCCGCAGAGTTACGGGTTCTCATATTACAAGTTGTGATCAAAAAGACGGTAGATTTTTCCCACACCTGAGGCGACGTGAGCGCAGAAACACACACCAAAAGCTTTTAAATACATGCCACATGCTTCTTGCTGCAGGGCCTAATCCCAAATGTTCTCACACACGGAGCCCCGTGTTTTCCTGCCTTCCCACTCCGGTGTCTCCGCCGCTGCTCCGTATCCAAACTCACAGAGGATTCTGCGCGAGCTGCTCTTGCAGAAGTCCAGGCGCGTGTGGAGGAAACAGCCAATAGGAATGTTTGGATTTTTTTTCCCCGCAAAAGCGTGTCTGTGGGTGACTCCTGCCCAAACACGCTGTTTAAGGACATTCACGGAGCACTTTTCATTTTCTTTTCTCTTTTTTTTTTCCGTTTGTATAATCCCACCGCATGTCACCAGTCCGCCGTGACAGAAAGAAAAATCTCTATTATGTAGTCCAAATATCCGAAGCGCAGGGAGTCCACCTGGCAGCTGCGAGGGAGAAAATAAAACTGTAGCCTTGAGCGGAGTGCAGGACTCTTTCCTTTTGTCTGAAGTTTCCCTGTAAAAGCTGGGTCACCCTTTGCGAACGCAAGAAGACAAAAAGCCCACAGAGACTGAGTGGAGCTAATGAAAAAGGTCCCCACCTGCGCTCCCCTTCCACACCTCAGCCCCACAGGTTACAAAGCAGAGCCCCGCCTCGATCCGACCACTTTAATTGAATCAGACAGGAGATGGTGTTTTCATACAGCGCTAAATGATTCCACTCTACCCCGAGACTAAAACGATATCAGAGCCTTTCTCTGAATCCCTCTGTAGAGTCCACATTGCGACGAGAATATCTTCTCTCGGGGTTATCTGGCCATGTTTGACACGATGGAGCAGCTGAAGCGACTGTGTGGCGGGATCAGAGAGGCAGCAGCCGCCGCCACCATCTTCAGAGCGCTGACAGCCGCGACCACGGAGACTGTGTGCGTGTGTGTATGCGAGCGAGAGAGAGAGAGAGAATCAAGCACGGATAAATTTACCTCAGGGTGGAACAACAACCACTTCCGCTTTTTCCTTTAGCAATAAAACTGTCATCTGTGCATATAATTTCCAACTTTCTTCCGACAAAGAATCCTCAAAGGATTGTACAGCATGAAATACTTTGATCCTTTCTATTTAAGAACATTAAAAATGCTGTTTGGCGGATGACTTTTGCATTTGGTGTGAATGACCAATAATAAAATTAGTCTAGTTATGCATGGTGTAAATTTATTTACAAATTAAAAAAAAAAAAACGCAACAAAAGTGGCATACGTTTTTGTTCAACCCCCGTGAACCCTTTGTTGCAATAACAAGATGCGCATCCTTGTCTTTATCTGTCTCTCAAAACTTTGTAATTTAGAGACATTGGTTGCCAGATAACTGAGTGACATGCAGCAACTTGCTCTGCGAACAGCACTATTTTTTTTATTTATAGCCATGTAAAGCATCTTCAGTCTATCTTTTCAATCTAACAGCGATTAATTTTTATTAAATGCTATTCCTTTATTTCAGTCTTTGCTTTATTTTTCAAGCTGTTATCAATCGGCAGAAATTAGTGACAGCTGTTACTACTGCCTTAACATCGATTCCCTTCCCCAAACTAATAAAGAAGTTATTTAATAACTTTGCAACACCCTCATAATGTACACTATATAGGTTTATTTTGAAACTGCCCGACATCCGGTTTCCCTGTCCCCATTAGCTTGACGTTGCTGTTTGCTGTGTTTGGCGTCCACACGCAGAGCAGCTGAGTACTGGGAGGGAGGGCTAGAATAAATGCATGTACCTGAGGGAAAAACAAAAGCATCAGGATGATTTCAATGACAAAGCCTCACAATAAAGATGCATCTGCAGTAGTATGACAGGAAAGGAAAACTGTGCAATTAGTGAGCACTAATAAATATAGCTAAATGGATTTAAAAAACCTGATAATCAAAATTGACTGGGAAAACTCAGAGGCATACCAATGAAATTACAAGGAAGCTATCTAAATAAGTGTATTAGGTGGGACAAAAACAGGACTGTTTTACTGTTTGTTCTTTATTCATTTGTTTAAGTGCTTATCAGAAAGATTGTGTGTTTTCTGCTTTCACAGTCTAGTTTATTTGCTGGGGTTAAGTTTGAAAATGAACAGAAGTGTTGTCACTTACAAAGTGATTTGTCACACATTTCAACCAGCGTGTTATTAACGTCGTTGTCATTTGGGCACTGTGAAAGGACTTCTTATTAACACGCAGCAAATGTTCACTGAAACTAGGCTGCATAAAATAGGAAAAAAGCTATGATCGTTTGAAAACAACCAGTACTTGAGGATTAAATTAGGATTTTATTTCATCGATGTGTATTAGAAATGCAACTATATGCTTATGTAATTTTAATAATTCAGATTCAGACCATATCTTTGCTGTGCTGTTCCAGACTTGAGCCTTTCTTGCTTAAAAATCTAAAACATTTGTTCGCATTTGCAAGCATCCCTCTGAGTTAATACTTTGTAGAAACACCTCTTTGAGCATTATAAAGCTGCAGGTCTCCTAGCTTTGCGCATGTAAACACTGGGGTTTGCATCAGTTTTCAAGACTTTCTGCATCATCGCAGTTGGATTTAAATCTGGACTGGTTTTGATCTAAACCAGCAGTGTCAAACAGAGGACGTTATTAAGGGTTGATATTAGGCGTTATTCCTAATAAATATTATTCCATACTGAACTCTGCCTGACTTCTCATCAACTCCAAGCAACTTACCTTTACTCACAGAAGAAAAGCAGTCCCACAGCATTATGTTGCCATCACAAGATTCTACAGGACTTCTGTAGGAAATGCTTGCTGATGTATTTCAGCCATATCTGAATTAGCTGTGTTGACATCTAAGAGTTGCAGAAAACTGGACTGGTCTGGATCAAACGCATTAAACCCACATTGTAAAAGTGCAGTATACTCATCCAGCCTCAAAACTCATCTTACTCTCAAGTGAACCACAATAAAATATTTTTTATAAAGGATATTAAAACAGTTATATTATGCAAGTTGTTTTTTTTTAAGCCAGCTTTTGTCAAGTAATGGATGTTTTTATATGCTTAGTCATGTGAAACCTTAGTGTTTGATGTTCTATTTGCAATAGTTCTCCTGATATTTTTGGGGATTATTTTACAGTCAGATGCTTATGAGTGTGGCAGCTCAGAATGCTGTGGCATGGACTCATGCTGAACCACACTCCTCTCCAATTTATGATAACTGACTAATTTCAAACACAAATTGAGACTTTCTTCCTGAAACACTAAGGGGCGAAGTGTGAGAAAGAAACTCAACAAATGGAAAAAAGGTTATTAAAATCTTTCTGCATTGTAGCTGAATAATCACAACATTTTTCTGAACAAGTCATTCAGATAGTTTTTATTCTTTTCTGTCAAACATCCACAACTTGGGCCAGTGGTAATGTCAGTGTTATACCAAAAGGTGAAACGTCAACTATATTCGACAGGACACACATCCATTCATCGTCTAAAAGGTGAATAAAACTGACACTGAAATAGATCAGAAGCACAACCAGCTTTTGTCTTAAACCGCGCGCATTTCCCAAGGCTGTTTCTCTTTTACTTTTTTTTTAAACAGCACCCTCTGGTGGCCATGTGTCTGATCTGCAGTATAAAGACAACATCCAGAGCACTCGCCTATGAACAGAGTTGGGAAAACGGGTTTGTTCGAGTTTTATTTTTGCTGTTCTTTGCATCATGCCTCAAAGTGTGGATGTGGAAAGCAGTAAAAGATGTTAGTGAGGTAAACCGGAAGTTCCTGTGTCTCCTCACTCAGCTCCCTTTTGTGTAGAGCTCTTGCAGGACTCAGGATTTTGTTTTTCACAGACTGTGAAGGCTTTTTGAAACAGCATGGATTTTCTCTCCTACCAAGTAAGACAGGCTTGTCTTACTTGTTCTTCACATAGCTTAAGTCTGTTGGTAACAGAATATAATATGCTTGAATCTCAGATGGTTGTTACAGCCTAGTGGATTTGTACTTGAACACGATAGTTTTGCAATGTTCTTGGGATTACAAGGTCAGAATCTATCTTGTTTCCATAGAGGTCAGGGCTAAATTCATGAATCTTCAGTTTTGCATTTCCCTGCTTTGGGCTATTTTACAAGCAATTCAATCCGCAAATTGTAACATTTTAGAAAATCTACATTTAGAGTTTAGCAGAAAACTGCAGAAGAAAGGAACAGATTTTTTTTTACCTTTGTAGAGCTTCTAAATGAGTCATAGGAGTTAGGTTGTCCAGTCTACATGTGCTATGTGGACCTCTAAAAAGCTTGTGTCATGTATTTTGTGGAGATCATGGGGAGTTTGAGTGGATATAGAAGCCTGTAAGGACTATCACAGTCTTTGTATCACCAAAGCAAAAGCTATATTTTGTATTCTCCTGTTTCCATTGCATACTGAACTTAACCAGTGCGGCTCATGGTCACCAGTCCTGCGTCAGGTGTTTGTAGAACAAATATTACTTATTGCACACAATATGGTTCTGCTTAGATTTTCAGCGTGCATTGGCCTGGTCAGCAGCAAAGTGTACGGTGGCCAAGAAGAGTGTTAGCTCCTTTAAGTCTGAGACCTGGAGAAGAGGTTGATTGCTTGCTTTGGGTTGTAGCTCAATCCTTGCCTTAAGTAGAGTGATTTAAGTGTCACTATGTCTTTTTCGTGGGTGAAAGTCAGACACAGTGGGAAATAAGAAGATGGACTGGACCCTTGTCTGCAGTAATGCCTCCACTGCTCCAATCTGTGGTGTGGAAGAAAAGGATCAGCTAAAAAAAACCTCTAGATTTTCATCTTACTTTCAACTCTGAGTTATAGATAATGGTTGAGAGTTCCAAGAAGATCCAGTCATGTGGTGGAAGCAAAGTCACTGCTCCTTTAAATTGAAAGTAGTCAGATGTAGTGTTTGGACCATATTATTTGGATGTTTCTTTGAGTATTTCTCATTGGTCTTGGATGTTTTCTTTGGGATGAGACCATAAACTTACTGGAAGCACTGTATGTCCTTCCTGGACTGAGATCACCTTAAGATCCCACAGGAACAAACTAGAAAATGTTAGGAGAAGTAATTTAGGTTCCCCTCTTGAACCTGTTACCCACATGAACTGGTCTTGGATCAGCGAAGGACCATGGATGGATAAATGTACAGAAAAACAATAAATATATATATTTTAAAAGTGCAGAGAAAACAGCAGAGTAAATGTAAAAAAGACAGCTGTAACTCAAGCACATCTTTTTCAGCTTCTATTGTGATGAATCAGCAACAAAAATGAGAAGCAAAATGTGCCTAAAAAAACTTTTAAAATTCTGCCAAAACCTGGCAGTTTAAAGATTCAAAACAATCAGAAATAATAAAAAAAGATATTTAAGAAGAGTAACAGACTGGATCCTCTCTGCTCCAAAGACTCTTGAACCCTGACCTCTGCTTACTTCATCATCAAAAACCAAGAGTGATGAGCATACCAAGCTAAGAGAAAAAAGGCCTTGTTTGATGCGTGGTTGGTTTGATGCTGCATGAGGGTTTTTTTTCTTTATGGCAGAAGAAAAGCACACATACTGGTAGATAAAAATGGAAAGTCTAACATGCAAAGATAATCATTTGATCAGACAGACATAAATGCTTTTGCATAGCACCCACAAGAAAGGCTACTTCAAAAACAACCTCTGAAGAGTTTGGAATTGACCTGCTGTAATGCAATTCATATATTTTTTACTATACATACATCTGTTTCCACCTTTTGTTTGATTCACATAGAAGGGAACTGGTATCATCGGGGGTCATCATTTTTATGTCAACTCGCTGGTTGATAGCCATTTTCTTGCATTAGTATCCTCCCAACCCACTGGTGTGAGACAGTCCAGAAATATTGTGCCATAAGAGAGAGAAGGGTGTATGTTTTATATACTTTGATATCAGAGACATGTTCTCATTTCTCCAGCATTAGTGTCCTTAAGCTGCCGTATCGAACGATGGCTTCCTTCTCCCACTATCAAATCAGCTTATTCTCCTGAGGACAAACCCCCCCCACCCCCAAACATTAATCCTCACCATATCTCCTCAACAATACAAATGTCCAGACAAAAGCAGGGCTGGCTCCCACCAGACCCCCCCTTTCTCTTCACCTCCTCTGTCTCCATTCTTCCTCCTGACAAGTTATTTTATGTTCCTCAATTCTTTCGGTAGCGATTCTTTGGCTTCTCACCACAACCAGTGACCTCACAGGATGACAGGCCGGGCTGCTTGCCAGAGTTAATGCTGCTCAGGAGAGCGGGCAGCTCGTTGGTGATTGCCTTCTCGATCTTATCCAATAGGCAGCCTCCAATGTAGGAACATTGAGATGCCAGGGACTTGAAGTTGGCGATTGGATTAATGCCAAAGAAGTCACGGTAAGCATCCCGGTTGGGTAGGTCAAACTTGCTGACGTTGGTCTTGGCTAGAATCGATTTGAAAATGTAAAACTTGTCCGGCTCATCTACAATCTCCTGGAAGACCAATTCTGGGTCACTGAAAAAGCTCATCTTCTCTTTGAAGGTCTGGACGTAGCGGTCCACAAGCAGGGCATGGATGCGCACACGGATGGCGTGTTGGCGGATGAAGGCGATCTTGTTCTCCATCCGGTTCTCAATCACCTGGTTAAGATCCTCCAGGAGGGAGATTTCCTCTTTCTTGAAGAGTTCCCGACTAGTGTCTGGGGCATAATCATACGGCCAGAAGGAGCTGACGTAGACACGAGGCGGCTCAGTCACATTAATAAGTGGAGCCAAGCTCCAGAAGAGTGCTCCATAAACTCTCATTAAGTCCTGCGTGGCCAGATTGTCCGCCTTGTTTAGGATGATGCGGATCTGTGACTCCCGGCCTTTCAGCTGCCGGAACAACATCTCGAGCTCAAGACCAACATCCAGTTTGGTTGGGTCAAACACAACAAAGATGAGATCAGCTCGGTCAATGAACCACTGGCAGACATCATTGAAAGGATAACCTGGGTGGAAGGAAGAAAATTGTGTTATAATTTATGTTGAATTGTGCAGTGCTTTACAAAAGCATAAATATGTTGTTAAAAAGAAAATCACAATTCCCATCAGCTTTGACCAGCATGTCAAAATGCTGTCCTTCTCTTTCTGCATCATAGGTTTTAGAGTTTTTGGAGTTTGTTATTGTTGCTTATTCTGGGCAGAAGATTTTTCTTGTGTGGTGTCAGAATTATGTAGTCTGTGTGTTAAAGTGCATATGGAGACTTCCTGGGAGCTCTGCATTGTAGCTCTTTTGTGACGTTTGAAAAATCACTGTTGCTGTTTTTGTTGTCTTTAGGAAAAGATTAATTTCTCACACAGAATCCCGATGAACAATATCAAAGTCTGTGGTATATTGAGACAAATGCTAAAATGTTCAAGAGATGCTTTCTTTTTGTTTTTATTCTGATATGCATGTACAAAGTGAACTGTCTCTATTACCTCTTTCCTGCTGCTTTCGGTTCTCTATGATTCCAGGTGTGTCCACAAAAGTCACGCGTTCAAGCAGCTTGTGAGGCATCTCGATGCCGATTAGCTTTTCCAGGAAGTTCTGGCCAAACTTTTCAAGGGGAGAGAATGAGCGAGAGCTATCTGCTGCCATGACGATACCCTCTACAGAGCGGATTTTCTCCCCGTGCATTATAACAGTAAACTCAGAGGTAGTGGGCTCAGCTCCTGCAGAGCAAAGTTATTAAGGAAGAGAAGAAGTTAGCAAGAAAGGTGAAGCAAATGGCCAACATGTTTTTTTTTTTTCCAGGCAATAAAAATGACAAACATTCACCTAAGAAAAGACATTCAGCAAATGTAGATAAACATCAATTTGTGAGAGTCAATACTACTTTTCTAATCTTCCTGTAGATGTTCTTGCTCAATTTTTTCCCTGAAAATGACCCACTAATATGATTTACTGGCAATACGTAGCTGCGTGGTATACCTGTGTAAAGCTGATATGGGCTGTCGTGCAAGCCCAGGAGGTAATTGATCATTGAGGACTTTCCTACACTCCAGGGTCCAAGGAACAGCACCATGGGCTTGGAGGTAATCTCTCCATCTGTTAGGTGAGAAATGAAAATTTCAGTGAGGTTGCAAAAAGCGTCAAGCGGAAAATTCCACTTTTATTCAAAATGTAAACTGTTTCCAAACTAAAGCAAATGCCTCTATGCGTACAATGTTCTAATCAATAAACCAAAAAGTTTTTAAAACGATGCTTCTGAAGCAGTTGTGATGCCTTATTAAAAGACAAAAAAGAAAATTGAATGACTTTGTAATATATCAAAAGATGAAACGTGAATAAATATACCGTATTTATATTTTGCATATGATGCTAGCAACAACAAACAGCTTTGGGATGAATAATCTCCAAAGACACCATCTGGTTCATAGAAAACAGGTCAGAGTAACAACGGAGCAGGTTTTCATAGCATCTACCATTTACAGTGCCTTGCAAATGTATTCTAACCACTTGAACTTTTCCAGAGTTTGGCATACTACAACCACAAGCTTCAATGTATTGGAATTATATGTGCTAGAGAAACACAAAGTGGTGAATAACTGTGACATGGGGATAAAACCACGCATTTTCCAATCTGCAGGATAATTGTTTGCTCCATTTACAACTGCAAGTTTTTTGTTGTTTTTTTTTTCTGCAGGTTTTTTAAAGTTTTGCCCATTTGTCTTTTTTTTATAAAAACATGAGCATCCACAATCTGAATTATTCCATTGTAGCTCTGGATGTAGGTATAGCATCACTGTCCTGCTGGAACGCAAACAAACAGTTTCATTCCAGTTTTCCGCTGCATTTAGCTGCATCTGTCTTCCCATCAACTCTGGCTAGCTACATTGTCCTTGTAGAAGAAACTCAACCCCATAGCATGATGCTGCCAAAAACATATTTCAGTGTTCAGCGCGATTGCACTGTTGGTTTTCTAAAACAATGTTTAACATGTACACCAAAAGACTTCTGAAGGCAATTGACTGCACTGGATTATAATTGGGAGTGTCAGAGTAGATACAGCAGCTAAATACAGAGGCAGGCAGTATTTTAATAATTTTTTATGTGAAAAAATCTTTAAAAACCATGAATAATTTTTCTTTCAGTTCAGTGTTGGTCTATTACATAGAATCCCAATAAAATACATTGCGGAGACTGGATGTAACATTAAAAATGTGAGGAAGCTGGAGGCATTTGAGTACTTTTGCAAGGTACCATAGTAAGTATTGCATTCTGTCTGTATTGATGCATCACACTGCATACCAAGTTTTTCAGGAAAAAGAGGTTTATACATTATTAAAGAGCACAGGAGGAACTCCATCAGCCTCAGTCATGCACATGGAGGCTGCAAAGTTAAGGTTCGGGCAAGAAATACCAACTAAAAATGGGCCAAAAACACACACAGAAGTCACAGCTGAGAGGTGTTAGCAGCAACAAAAATATTTTTAAAAATGTAGCCACAGCATAAATAAAAAGAGAATAAGAAATTTTGAAACAGATTCAACACTGCAAGTTGTGTCTCCAGGCAATCTGTCATTTGTTATGTGGAAATGGTTAAGCGGTGGTGAGGTAACATGGTCTGTAATGAGACTTTATAAAATGAGCCTATAATCATGAAGAAAAAAATGAAAGAAAACAAAAAACTTTTGAAGACAGTAATGTAATGCAGGGATTTGATGTTCTGGAGCTAAATAAGGAGCAAAATGTATTTAGCCCTCTCTGAACACAGACCACCCAGACCCTGCTCTTCAAAGTTAAAGCCGAAACTGCACATCCCCTCCATGCTTTTAACACTACCTGCACAAATCAAAGGTTCTCTCCCAGCCCCCAAAATTAAAGAGCAAAGCAGCTGTAGAAAAATGTTTATTATTTACTTAATGTCCTCCCCATTTTGATTTGCATAGCTTCAAAAAACGGCAGCATTCTGTGGACAGAAGCTTTAAATAAAAGATTGTTTTGATGACAATCCAATACAGGACATCTTGTTTTATACAAAGAGAAGCATTTTTAAAAAAAATATTTACAGTGTCATGAAAAAGCATTGTCCCGGATACAGATTTATTTTGTTTTTTGCTTTTTTTTTGTCACACTGAAATTCTTCATCTCATAAAGAAATTGTTGTCAGACATAGATAACCTGGATAAATGCAGCACATATTTTATTTAGTGATTTTAAAAAAGCAATCCAAACCAACCTAACACTATGTAAAAAAATAAAACAATTACCAAACAGACCATTTGTTATTTCTTTGGCAGCAACAACTGCCATTAAGTATATAAAAATATTCTTTCAAAATTACAAAAAATGTTTCTTTAAATTATTTGCAATTATTTCCTAAATATCTGTACTTCATGACTATGTGTTGAAGGCATCAGTCAACAGCTGAGTTGGTGTGCAGGTTAACCAGTTAAATGCTGTTCTGTGAGACACAACAGCATTTAGCTAATATTTTATGATGTACTTTATAGCAAGCAAAAAAGTTATAAACATGTTTTATGTGAATATTGCCATAAATATGATTGTGATTTTGACCAGATTTCCCAAATGAATTACTGCACTGAGTAATAAAGACCTCAAAATGCATTATATATGTACATATTTGACATTAAAAATTAAGTAACGTCTTATATAAATATAAAATAGGATGCTGTAGACTTGAATCCTGTGTGCTCTTTGTTTCAGCAGTGGATTTCACCTAAATTGGGGCAAAATATGTTTCTGCTTCAGATCTTGTCTACTTCTTCTTGCAGTAAACAAGCCTTGGTGTGAATAATAAAACTAAACCAGAAAAATGTGGCTGATCACAATTCAGAATTTGGTAATTTGACATTAAAATTTGATCGGTACTGTTTAAATTGGACAACAAAAAAAAAAAGAAGAAGGAAAAGTGGTTTAAATTTCTAATGGGGCAAATGTTTTCACAACACTGTAGCTCAACAGGCAGCAAATTTGTGAAGGGTGAAAGGAAGGGGCTTAGCTCTTCAGGCAGTGCCATGCACACGTAAGCCCTGCCCACACCCACCTGTGGCCGAGTCACCCAGGGTTCGTCCAGGGTATGCTGTTAGATGAGGGGAGATGGGGATGAGGGGAGGACAGAGAAGTGAAGGTAAGAGGAAGTGAAGGAGAGCTCAGTAAGGGAGTAAGGTTTCTACAAGCAGTGGGGAGGGGGAAGAGTGTCGATGTACATGAATGAGTTGGAGATCATGGCTGGAATTTACGCTAGCATATTTGACCTACAAGTCGTCAAACATGTCTGTCAACAAATGCATGGTGCGCTCATGTGGTCAGGCAATGAAGCGAATTTTTACTGTCTCTCACAAAAAGGACATTCTTAGACGTAGATGGAAACTAAATGTCGGCATGCAAACCAAGACTAGAACGCAAAATGAGGGTGAAATTTATTGTATTTCATTCTAAAAAGATTTCCTGTCTCCTACCAACTCAAAGCAGGGCATAAATGTGAAGAAAAAGGATTTTTTTTTAACAAGTAAAAGTCTGAAAAGTGTGGTGTGCATTTGTATTCCTGAGTCAACAGCTTTTCTAGTGTTTTCACACCTGAGGTATTTTGACCTCCATTTAAAACAAACTCTGATTAGCTTCCCTTCGTTGTGCGGTTTGTCTAGGTGTGAACACAGCAATCGTGCCAGGGTACAAACCAAGACCACCATCTATGAATAGTCTCGGTGTGTTCCAAACGAGCAGCAGAGTGATTCGTTTGTAACGTAAATGTGAACTGAGGTCAATCCAGCACAGTTGCCAGGTGTCCACTAAAGTCAAAGTGAGTCAAATCTTCTCCCATTGTCTGGTTTAAGTTGCACTGTGGCAAAGCAGAACAGTACGCAAACAGCTTTTCATTTCCATAGAACATAAAGCCCTGTGCAACTTTCAAGATGTTTTCTCAAAATCCATTTGGTGTACTAAGTTCAAAGATTTTTTCTTTCTTTTTCTTTCTTTTTTTTTTTTTTACCAGAAATGACACCCAAAGAAATATTAAGACAAAGACTACAGTCTCCATGTTTTTGACTAGCTCAGAAAACAGCCTCTGGTTCAGTTTTCAGAATGATACACATTGCCAGTTTTCAACCACAGATACCTTGTTACCATAGAAACCTCAGTGTTTATCTCATCTGACCAGAGCACCTTCTGTTCTGTGTCCCATGAATGGCTTCTGGCAACCTTTACACTTGGCTTGTTGAGGCTTTCATTATGCCATTCTTCCACAGTATATTTGCTATTTGTTCACACCACACTTTTCAGGATTTTAATTGTAAAAAAAAAACAACAACAAAAAAAAAACATTACACATCATATAAAATCTTCCTTCGGTCCAACTATGTGTTGGTTCATCTGATAAATTCCCTATGAAATAGATTGAAGTTTGTGGTTGTGACAACTAAATGTGGGAAAGGTCTGTCTGTACTTTCGCAAGGCACTGGAAGAAAAAAAAGAAACTGTCTAAACCTAATTGGACAGTGTCGAAAAAGTGTGCATAAAAAATGTTAATCAGTAGAATCCACACAACAGATAAAGCGAAGACAACCTGAACACTCGGTTTGAGTGATACCTGAAATCTCATGCTGCCTCAGCTCGTTGTACTTGTAGGCCTGCTCCATTGGTTTGATGGACGTATGGTAGATCTTCCGCAACTTCTGTATAGCCGCTGGAAAACGAGGTAAGAGAGCAGAACATAGTGGACCAGTGTCCGAGGAAGGGCTTACAAAAGGAATATCTACATAGGAACAAAACATTGCCGCAAATTTTTGTTCAACAATCTAGAGATTTGCACTCAATGAACATGCTTATGTTTTCCTATAATGTAGTTTCTAAGACTGTCTAAAAGCACCTCTGTTAAACTAATCAGTCCTCTGATCAGCGCAAGATGATGAAAAACCAACAACAACAAAAAAAAACATTGTGTTCCTCACCGGCATAGTCTGCTGCTTTTTCCTCAGCTGCAAGCCGCAGTGTCTCATCAATATGAGATCTGTCTCTTAGGACAGAATCAAATTCTTCCACCTCTGAAAGAAAAGTAAAAAAAATAATAATAATAAAAAAAGCATAAAACATGAGCAAGATTCACCTGACTAGTGTGAATTTTATGATGCCCGTTCAAAGCATCCAACAGAACATTAGAACAACAATGGGTTTAAGTGAGGCAGACTTTGGATGACACTTTTGTTGACATCAAGAGTTTGTAATCTGAGGTTTTAGTTCACCCAAAGCCTCTTGATAAGCACCGTTTGTAAAATACTATTGGCACAATTGAACATAGAAGCCATAGGAGCAGCGGCGCCTGATCGCTTCATACTCGGTCAGTTTGTCTGTGGGGTTTAATGACCAAAAAAAGACCTGAATGTGAATGTGGATTCTTTACCATAACTGGCTACTGGTTGTTTGTGTGAGGGAGAACGAGGCAGAGGATCTGACAGGGACATATTTGCTCACTTGTCATGTCCTCTTCTGAACCTATCGGGTTACTTAGATCACAGCTGTTAGTACAATCAGCTCTTAATTTAGAAAGCAAATGCTGAAATTAAACACACAAAGACATGGCACCGCCGGAGGCTTTAATGATGACCACCAGCGATAAGCCTTGGGACTTCCCCGGTTTCACAAAGAGGCGAGCCAAAGTGAGTGTTCCCTGCAGTCACATGCATTCAACAATGATCCGCAGTCCTCTGTGGGTTTTTTTTTTTGTTTGTTTTTTTTGTACAAACTAGGCACAGACTGATGAGTTCTGTTCAAGTGCATAAACATCAGAAATAGTTGTGTGTGGGATCTATCATATTAAAATACTTGGAGGTTTCACACTTTCTTTTTCAAATGAAGCTGCACAGTTTGACTTTAAAATTAATCTAAAAGTGTTTACAGAATAAACAATGAAAACTGACATCAAAAGATTGCCTGTAAAGTATTCACAGCACTTCACTTTGTCCAGATCTTGTTACATCAGAAACTTATTACAAATTGCATTAAATTAGTATTTTTGCTCAAAATTCTGCACATGAATATCCCATTATGGCAGAAAGGGAGATGTTTTTGAGTATTTTTATTTGTATTTTTTTTTTTGCAAATTTATTAAAAATAGTAAAAACCAAGAAAATACTTTTACACAAGTATTCGCAGCCTCTGACCTGAAGTTCAATTTTGCTCCAAAATGGAGTTGGAATTCAATTGATTGGACTTGATTAGGAAAGGCACACACCTGTCTATATAAGGTAACGCAGTTGACAATGCAGGTCAGGTCAATCGGCCGGCATGAACTTCTCTGAGACAGGATTATCTTGAGCCACAAATTTGAGACAGAATACACATTTCTGCTGGTTTTGAAGCTCCAAACGTTCTCAGTCCATTATTCGTTAAGGCTAAAGTGGCCAGTTTTTGTCCATCTTGAATGTAAGCATTGCAATCGTTTAGTTTTGCGTAAGGATACGTGTAGGCAATGTTTAAACACTGGCTATGCACCAGAAAATATAACTATTTAAATTACCTCTACCAATTCTGATGAGTGTTCAAATAGCTAAATAATCTAAATACTGCCAGAGTTATGTCAAAATTAGTTGCTTGATATAACGTCTTTCAATTTCTCTGCAGCCTGTACATGTAATGTAAATGTAAGAACATTCAAACATATGTATGTTGTCTTTGTATTTGAGTCAGTATTTATATTTTTGACACTATTGCAAAAAAAAAAAAAGAACTTATATTCAAATCTATGAAAATTCACTGTAAATGGGAAGTTTTATAACCTGCCATAACCTCAAGTGCACCACATTATAAAATCAAAAATTCCTGCAAGGGAGGATCAGAAAGCATGGAAACATTTATACTTGTGCCCTAAGAGCAGCTCTCTTATCTCAGCAGGAGGCTGGCAAGAAATGGTGGTGCCTACGCGATTTCTGTAATACTCATCATAAACTCTTTGTTGTACATTTCAGACACCTGGAGGGGGAAAGTAAAAGATATTTATTTCTTGCAGATAAAAAGTGCAGACTGTTGAATTCCGGCCACTGGGATACAACTTTGATCTTTCCTTGCTCAGTTTCGTCAAAATAGATTGTCTCTTGCAGGACTTTTTTTTTTTTTAATCATAAGTGAGTTCTCTTTTTACAGGATTTTTTTCAGGTGTAGTCAGTAAAGGGGGCAGATAAGACACCATTGATCATTTTTTGTTTCACTGAGTTGTTCGATTCACCCAATAATAAACCCCAACTTATCAATGAAAAATGACTCCCGTTTTAGAGGGCTGGCCACCAACAAACTGGAGCAAAGCCACCTGCTACCTGAACAATGACTTGTAACGTTTCTGGCCAACATCTGAATAGCACATTCACAAATCAAATTGACAAGTCAAATCATGAAGGCGTGGTTGTTTACAAGCAGGATGCAAGACTAACTGGAGAATTAATGGGACTTAACTCTAAAGATGTTGTCCAACAAGGCATTTCTTCAACAAATACAGTTTAAACCTGCAGGAGACAGCAATGCAAGATATATTTCTCCTACAGGATTTCACAAATTATATTTCAACAGCTTAATGAAGCTCTGAGTGCATTGTTGAAAGAGGCTAAAAAAATCAAGCTGATCAGACGGCGTTACACTAAAGTAGACTTTTAACAGATCTTGACTTCATTTAGAATCATTCAAGTTATGCATCAGTGAGATTAACCTTACCTGTTTAACCCCGAGTTTGATGTTGGAAATTTAATTTTTGAATTTTTCAGTCATAAATCAGCCAGGACTGATAACTGACCGAAAAGGTTTCATTTTCAGGGACCTAATTGTATCACACAAGGAAGATTTGACAACTAATTGAAAATGCTCAATTAAATTGTAACTTTTGATGAAAATTGATGATCAATAAAAAAATGTATTTGCAAAAAACTGACCAAAAACAAACAAAACTAGAACAAACAAAATAAAACACGACTTTTACTGACATAGTGGGCCTAATCATGGCTCAAAATCTGAAACAAATGAAATATTATGTCCTAATCCATTATCCACAATGACTAATTAAACCTCAGAAGCTTCTTTTTTGCAGGAATATACACTTGGTTGAACAACGCAATGGTGCTGATTCCTATGCAGTCAGCCAGCTAAAATTAAATCTGTGCAATGTTGCTGCCAACCCTGTGCACGGCAAAGAGAAACCAAAAGGTTAAAAGGTCATCAACTACACACATAAAGACTTACACATCTATATTTTGCCATCTGTTAATGCGAGCAAATTTAATCATATCTAAAATAGATTGAAAGAGTTGTCCTCCCAAAAGGAATCAAATTAAAACGTTCATAATATGATCACAGATTCGGTGCCTTTCGACGTAAGTCTGCCTCATCCTCAACCGTAACCGAAGCTCCTGCAGCTTCTCTCATCACTCGGAGCTTCACGTCTTTTAACACCAGCTCTCAGAGTGTGACAAGCTGCTGTGAACTTGTTAGCGCCTTCCTGAAGAAGTCAATACCTGATGGAGGCTTCCCAAAAATCACAGAAGAAATGCTGTGCAGTGGGACGGGGAGAGACTTCGGTATGGCAGTACGGAATTAACCCCGGAGGCGCCAGAGGAGCTGAGCCCCCTCCCCCCCGCCCCCCCACCCCTCACCCCTCTGGACATCTGCTTTCTGTTCTCGTTGAGCTCGTTGCTACTCAACGCTCGCTCAGTTTGGAGAAACATTCTGGTGGCGTCGGCACATTCTGCGGCAATGCCCCCGACTTAAGCCTGCCATTACCGCTCTGTGACACGGAGTCATACATCAACTATAGACTTCTCATTAGGGGACACGTTCAGTCAGGATATTTTAAAAAAAATGAGCAACAGCAGAGCTCAGTTTTCAGGACTAAGCATTTTAAACATGAATAAGATAAATCATACTTGTGATAGTAATCGAATCACTCCTTTTAATACTCATTGAACTTTTTAAAATTTAAAACTTTAAACCTTGCTGAATTTAATTGACCTTCTATGTTAAATACCAACACAAAGCAGTGGGTAGCTGTAAAGTGAAATGATATAAACACAAAAATGATCCTGTGCCCTGGTATTCATCCCCACTTTACACTGAAGGCCCTAATTAAAATCAATAAAAAAGCAGTTTACTCAAGGTATCAGTACTCTATTTCCATAGCATAACACCTCAAGCTCAGACATATTGAGTCAAGAGCATTCATGAACATTTTTGAAGTCTTGTCACAGATTCTTAATCTGGATTTTCACTGGGCTATTCTGACACATTAACTGACTTTCATCCAAACCAATGTGTTTTACCTCTGACTATGTTTAAGTTTGTTGTTGTTGAAGCTCTGTCCAACAGTCAAGTCTTTTTCAGCCTTTACTTATTAAAGCTTTTCTTCCAGGATTGTCCTTTATTGAGCTCCGTCACATCATCTTAAAACAGCTTCGCTGACACTGCCAGAAAAAAAAAAGTTTCTCTGCAGCATGATGCTGCCGCCACAACGGCTCACAGCAGAGATGATGTGTAAAAAGTGAAAACAAAAAAAAAAAAGCTTCAGTGCTGGGAATACTTTTCCAAGAAACTAAAATAATGCCAAATCTCACAAGGTGTAGATGAAAGGGCAGGTAAGGTGCTAAATTTAAAAAATTGTGTATATTTGAATCTGCTATGAGTATTTACACAGTATCAACATGGATAAATGTTTCTGTCTATCTGAAGACCCAGGATTATATTTCACTCACAGCAGAGTGGAGGCAAATTTAATGAAACTGAACATGACAAGAGCCGGAAGCACAGGTTAAAGGATTTAACTCGAGCGCCGAGGGATTCAGACGTTTATTAAAGGTCAATACGTTGCACCGGAAACCTCGGCGGGATTGCATTGATCTTATTTTCATCTTAACAATCTAGAATAGAGATTTTAAAATCCTTTATTCTAACAATATTAAGGTATATTTAGTTTAATTTGGAAAGACAACTTGTAGCCGTGGAAATGCACAAGATTTCTCCTTCAGAAAGTGCCGGATGCGACGCTACTTAGCAGAGTTTGTGCCTTGCTGTGGTGAGGAGACGTCACAAATGGGAACAGGTGGCACGGCTTGGGCAGCCAGTGCTCCCCCACGGCCAGAAATAGACTCACAATGGGTCAAAAGATGGACAGAGAAGGAGGAGGCAGAATGACTGCTGCCTATTTTAAGGTCCCCACTGTCAGTATGGAGACGCAGAGACATCAATGTCCCACAAACCTGGCGGTGTAATACGCAAAACAGTACAGACCAGGGAGATTTCTTGCTTCTTGTTGTACTTATTTGAAGCAAATTAAAGTGATAGCTCTGAATTTTTAAGGTAAGTTTTATATTAAGATTTTGTGAGCAGTAGATAAGTCTCAATATGACTCTCTGCAGTTAGTTTAAGCCGGAGTAACCTCAAGACCAAACTGGACAAGTGGTCCAAATACTTATGAAACATACAGAAACAAAGAGCATATCAAGCTTTTCTGGTTTATCTGATAGTGAGATTCGTTAAGTAAAAGAAAAAGAAATCATTTCCTCCAAATTGTTTTGAGGAAATTATTACTGGATTGGGTTTTTTAAAGATGTTACAAGATCATGCTAGTCTTGGCCCCTCTTGTGTATTTTCTACCACTACGAATGCAAGTAGAGCTGTTGCGTTTTGCTTTCTATATATAAAAAAAAGCATTAGCTCTAGGGGTTGCACAAAGAAAGAATGTGAGCTCAGAGGGTAAATCACTTCATGCTGGGGAGCTCCTGCAAAATGTTTCACTGTCAGAAAAGCACCAAGGTACATTTGGTGGCCTTGGGACTTAGGTGCTACTCTAAGAAGTGTTGTAAGGTCATTTAGTGCATCTGTTCTTGTCCTCCTACTACAGCGAGGGATGTCCCAGACATGCCACATGCAATTAGAGGGACTCACATATCACTTGGAGACTGCTTTAACTTTCAACGTCTTTCCTGGATAGATAGTGTTACCTCCAGCTATAAACACACCACTTAGGAGTTATAAAGGCCAGTAAATGTCAGTAATAATATGACATGTGCAATAAATGTTTAACACTAAATGCTTCTCAATTTTTCCTCAAAACTTTCAGTACTTTCAGCTTTCTGATTTTGGTCCACCTGGCAAAAATGATGGATTCCGACTGTTACATTGTTGTTATTATATTGTCACCATTTAACAGATGCACTATGTATGTTTGACATCAGACATACAACGCAGCTTGGTTTATTTCCCTGCGCCATCAAATTCATCCTATCACATAACCACATCCTTGCTTTTTCATTTAGAAATATGCAACCTACTTTAAAAGTGAGTATTGATCTAAATTGGAAAAAAATATGATAAAAAGATAAAATCAGATGAAGACAAATTAAAACTTGATCACATGCACACAAAGACACGTTGGGTTAGTACTTTTAGACCAGGTTCTGGGTAGGATGCGTGTTATTAATCAAAGATTTAATCAAATATTGGGTTAAAAACAGAGACGCAGTTTGTTCGCTCAGACAAGAAACCAGAAAGGGCCTTATTGTCCTTTACAGATGGCCAATTGAACTATAAAGCAACCCGACCAGACTTTACCTGAAACTCTTCCACAGCATGAAACAAGAAATAAAACAAGGCTGTGTAACAACATTGATCTCAGTTCACATAGAGAACATATTTATCCCTTTGAGACTTGCCTTTTAGCTGCAAAGTGCTTCGCGAAAGCTAGGGCTAGCTTGGCTCCGTCAATGAAGTCAATATAAACAGGCAATATTTATTTTAGTGGTTTATGCCAAATGTGACTTTTACAATCTAAATTCAGGTGTTTTTCAATAACTTTCTTACTAGACATTATCCAGCTTTGGTGGTAGATTCTTGATCCGAATTTTTTTTTAACACAGAATAAGTCAAAAATAATAATAAATAATAATTTCTGTCTTACTTGTTATGTAATCCAAGTTCCAGGTAATTTTTTAAATAAACCCACTCCTTGGTAGCCTAAATAATAATAATAATAATAATAATAATAATAATAATAATAATAATAATCACCTTGACACATATTTTTGGCAGAAACGCTAAACCCATTTTGTGGAGTAAAATCCCTAATGTGTGTATAGGTCGTTAGCAGCATTACTCCAATTGGGTTGTTTTTAAAATACCAGCTTTTAGAGTGATAAACTTGGCCCACTGTAAAGTTTGGTGGAGGTAACATCATGCTGAGGGGTTGTTCCACTATATCAGGTATTGGTTAGCAATGTGTCAGCAGACAAAAAGCAACAAAAAAAAAAAAACTTCCCACCACCACAAGCTTTCTTTAAAAAGATGATGGTGTTTGTGCTCCATCAACCGGATCTGTGTTCATCAGTATGTTTTTACCTTGAAGATTACAACATACAGACACATTTTCCTCCAAAATTTTTTGAGTACATCATTCGCTATTTTGGTTGTGTAATGTGTGTGTACTGAGAAAAAAAAAAAAAAAAGATGGTAAATCTGTCTTTGGCTGATGATTCTCTTAAACGTTTATATTGTATAAAGTGGTGAATTCAGATTCCGAGGAACCAAAAACACACCTGTGGGGGGGGTCTGTAGAGACAGGCTCTCCACAGTTTAACCCCTCCTGCATGGAGAATGCATGTCCCTAAAAGGCCAGTTGCTGGGAATAAATTGCGATTGTGACAGTGCAGAGTGACAGCAGCTGCACAGCATATCTAAAGCGGACCATGATGCAAAAGGGGAGGGAGGGAAGAACTGTGGCGGACAGTGTTGGGTTTCAGGAGGTCTTCCAATCTTAGGCACCTGACAAGCCTGGAATATAGAAGCCTGGTTACAGACTGTGGAGGGAGAAACGGCACCCCAAGGACGGGCAGGGGTGACAGACAAGGGTAACAATAACTCCACCAGCGGAGACCGGGAGGCAGGGCCGCGGGTTTAGAAAGTGAGCCAAGGCATCAGAGCTACTGAACAAGAAATGATCTTTACTTTGTTCCGCATTGTCTAGCTTAGGACAATATTTATGATTTGAAAAAAAAAATAAAAAATTCACCCAACAAGTAGACTCTTCAATGCATAACCTAATTTTTAAGGAATGAAGTGAGGAGAATGATTCAGTGTCTATTAAAGGTCCCCACACGGCCGCTCCGCTCTCCTTAGTTAGACTAAGACTTTCCATCAGCTGGTACCATGCCTTTGGACAGCTGACATGCAGTCAGGCCACAGCAGAGTCTAAATACTCCTCATTGTCCCTCCTTCAAAATCGTAAATCAGACTTTCGCTTTAGACAATTTATTAAACTATGGCTTAGTGGTGAATTAACGTGAGCTAACTTACAAACGGGGCAGCGTCTCTGTAGGTTTTCATTCTATCTCGGGTTCAGTTCAGCTTCTCATTTTACCTTCTGTAAACTTTAGTCACAACAACCGCTAAAACTTACAGATGTCCATCGAATTCATCCACCAAAAAGCAGTAAGGAATAATTTTTTGACATACCAGAAATGCACCATCAGATTCAAAACAGGATCTTTATCTACGAGAGCGTCCGATTCTTACCTGCTGTGGCCTGCAAAAGCAGCAGGGTGAGGAGACAGCAAATCGAGACAGTACCCTTCATGATGGCTGCCAGGAGAACTGTGATAGCCTCACAGACTATATATACCAAGGCAGGAAGGTTAAAGTGCATGCAGAAGGAAGAGGTGGGGCAAAGAGACTGCCCCACTCCTGCCATGACTGGTGAAGGGGCAGATACCCATGTGTTTTAGGAGCACCACAGAGACTCTTTATGAAGAAACTGGCTTTGTGTTTACCTTCACATCAGGTTTTTTTTTCTTACATGTATCTTCATATTTGGTGAAGAAATGTCAAAAACCTTCAAAATAAATACATATTTTACAGCACTAGTATATTGAGTATTTCATAAGTGGAAAAATAAAATCCAAACCTAAATCATCCAGAAATAAATTAAGTGAAGCATTAGTTTATATCTCGCTTTTCAAATAGATCAGAGTTACTTTGAACTTTTAATTTGCAATCCAGGACTTGGAAAAAAACTACAACTTGCCAGATAGATGTGTGATTGTTTACATAAGTATAGGAAGGAACATAAAAATGGGCTGCACAGTGGTGCAGTTGGTAGAGCTGTTGCTTTGCAGCAAGAAGGTTCTGGGTTCGATTCCCGGCCCCAGTCTTTCTGCATGGAGTTTGCATGTTCTCCCTGTGCATGTGTGGGTTTTCTCCAGGTACTCCGGTTTCCTCCCACAGTCCAAAAACATGTTGGGTTAATTGGCCTCTCCAAATTGCCCCTAGGTGTGAGTGTGTGTGCATGGTTGTGTGTCTCTGTGTTGCCCTGCGACAGACTGGCGACATGTCCAGGGTGACCCCGCCTCTTACCCGGAACGTTAGCTGGAGATGGGCACCAGAAACCCTCCCGACCCCACTGAGGGACAAGGGTGTAAAGAAAATGGATGGATGGGTTATAAAAATTAGCACACAGCTGTTTGACTGCTGGTTCATCAACAGGACCTTTGCTGCATGCAATGCCCAGTTAACCAGGACTCCCTCGCAAAAGAGTGATATATTGCATATTATTTTAAATGCACTTAGAAGCTGAAAAATAATACTTTTTTTCGAGATTAAAACAGAATACATACACTTTGCCTTAATCAAGTGACTAAAACGGCTTTAACAACATCATCCACAAACTTAAATATCAGAGATTGGGCTCCTGGCTGTGTTAATGTCCTCAAACATCCACGCTACACTCACTCTGTTGGCATCTCAGTGAAAGTAATCACCATCAGCAGAGCGAGAGCTGAGAAGAATCTGCCTGAGTCAGCCTCGACTCCCTCACACAGCCTGACTCTGGGCGGATTACCGCTGTATCGTCCTCGCACAGACACAAAGTGGCAAACCTAATCTCGCCATTCCTCGGGAACCAACATCTTAACTGTAAATTAATCCTCAAACGTGGCAGGAAGTTTCTCTCTTTGACCACGTCCATCCCGAATGAGTCGTGTCCAAGCAACACGGCATGATCATTTTGAACTTTCTGGAGGATGGTTCTTAAAGGCAAGATGGCTTTTATGGACTCTAGACAACATGAGCTTTTCACTTAAATACACATGACAAACACGAGCATTAATTATGCAGACTTTAACTTAATAGTAGCCCATAAGCCACTGTCAAGAAGTTAAGAGACATCAAGATATTACATAAGGAGTTGGTCCCTCCAGATGTGTGGTCCCTACACAATAAGAAGGCCACTATTTTCAGTCGTCCACACAGAACAGTCAACCAGTTATTGATGTATACAAATAATTAAATGAAGTTTATACTCTTAAAATTTAATATTTATTTCAACAATTTTTTTTTTCAGAAAGTGTAGTTTTCACTTATTTCTGTTTGTTTAGACGATTATAGTTTACGCCTAAGCAAACTATAATATATATACATATATATTATATAATATAAAAAAACTTTTCTGAAACAGTTTTTCAGAAAAGTTACTAAATTACATAAGAGCATCAAAGAGCTGATTTATTCTCCCACACTTTTCATTTTATTTTCAAATACAGAAATGTAATTTTATGACCCATGCGATTATGAGAGGGCAACCTCCACAAGGGGGAGGCAAGTCCCAACATGTCATTCATTACCAGTCATTTAATAGTTAATGGAAATTGCTAAACAAAAAAACAGATCCCTCCTGTTATTTTTCTTATAGGTTCCCAATAGATGCAGCACACAATCATAGCAATTATCAAACAATAATGCTTTAAAATTACTTCTGCATCACATTGAGAAACATATCAAAAATATATTTTGAGATATTTGTCACAGCATTTTTGACATATCAAATGCTTTATTTGTAATAAAGCATCGCTGCTGCTGCTGCTCTTTTAGAGACTGTTTGTCTGAAGACAAGTTAAAATAACTAAATCATTTAGTATAATAACTTGTGGCATCTATGGGGAACGCGGAGCTTTGAGTGGTTCAATGCATCTCAGGAAATGACAAAAGATGCCACCCACTGTCCCTGGTGTGCATGGTCGCTGTCACAGAGAGAAAGTGGTCGCTCTTAATTTAGCTGCTGTAAAGAGAGGGAGGGTCTGGAGGGGGTTCTTCCACAGCCCATCCACCAATCGGCTGCAAACACTTGGGCTTCACGGCCCAAACGGCCACCAACGAGAACTGGCAGCGAGACAAACAGAACTATTCATGTCACTGCTGGTGCTGTAATAAAAAGAAAACACACACACGAGCCACATGTTTAAAAAACAAAGTACAAACTTTATTATTCTGTCTTTACAAAGGCACAAGCCTCTTTATCCCCGAAACATAAAAAAAAACAAAACAAAAAAAAAAACAAACGTAATAGCTTCTTGATGACCATGTGCACAGACTGGTCTAACAAAGTTAACAAAAAAAAACAAAAAAAAAACTGAATGGAAAAAATAAAAACAACAGGGAAGGAACTGAGCTGCAAAAAAAAAACAAAAGAAAAAGATAAAATACATAAAATGACAGGATAAAAGATGCAAGAAGATGTGAAAGGTAAACTGGTAAATGTAGGAGGACTGACATGGAGGGGTGGGGGATACACAGCTGTGCGGTTTTTTTTTAACTCATAACCTCAAGAGCTTCAGCTGAGGAGATCCTCCTTTACACATAAAAAAAGAGGCAAACTCCAGTATATTACAGTAAGTGCTTCGTAATCTTCACCCTATTTAGTGATCCTTAGTCCCTCCCCCGCTAATCTGACAATCTGATATGCCCATAGAATGACTTTGTAACACAAAACACAGAATAAAGACAGACACAATGGAGAGCAACCAGTTCTGGGATTCAGCAGGAAAACCTTTCCAATGCAGATACTGGGAGGAACCAAAAAAAAAAAAAAAAACCTCAGTTTTCCAGCGACCCTCCCCTTCTTCCTATAACAATAACTGACACACCTGACATCAACAGGTTTAAAGGGGAATTCCCAAACCTCGTCAATAATCGTGACGAGGAGCGTTGGGGGTTTAACGCGCAGTCTGTCCAGCAGTTCAAAGCTCAAACAGTCGACTCTAAATGCTGAGATGAGCCGAAAGTCCTAACTGTGATTTGGTTTTTCTGCAGGATCTCAGGAAACCTTTGATACGGTCTTATGGAATGTCTTATTATGGGGGGTTTTTACCTCACCCCCACGTATTTCACACCAAGAGGCCTCGAACTTTCAAATCTAGACATGCAGTGCTTTGCAAAAGTGTTCGCAACCCTTTAAACTGTTTCACACCACACAGGCATTTAGTTAGGACTAGTACACAACTGTCGAGAAAGGAAAAACATGCATGGTTTTAATGGGGCTTTTTGCATGCTTTGTAAACCACACGTGTGCAAATTTGGGCTTACAAAAAAAAAAAAAAAAAAACTACAAGAAGTCAGCCATTGCGTAAAAACAAGTCATGAATGTAGAAGAAGGTGCTTCAGTCAGATGAGATGAGAACTGGCCTGCATGCAAATCAATAAGTGGCAGAAAACACACACTGCACATGACCCCCCCCAACACAAAGTTCCCCTGGTTCAAACAAGGTAGTGGCAGCATCATGTAGAGGGGAAACTTTTCTCAACTGATGGGAGATGGAATTAGCCAAATTGTGCCTAGAAGAAAAACCGTGAGAGGCTGAAAATCCAGAGCTCCAATGAAATGATTTAGATCAAAACACATGCATGGTAGATCAGCCTAGTCAAAGTCTGCGGCAAACTCACACTTTCGCAACCTGGTAAACAAACCATCACCGCTACGAAGCATGGTAGCAGCAGGATTATGCTGTGGGAATGTTTTTTGGTTTTTTTAAATAAATAGAGCAAAACATATGAAAGAACAACTTGCTTGATGATATTTTTGTCTTCCAGTTCACCATCATGCACTACCTTATGTAGACTTATCTTATGAAATCAAAAGAATAATATTAATGTGAAACAATTGAAGAAAAGTTAAGAGGTTTTGGATACTTTTGCAAGGCACTGTACAATTTTTGCATTAATATACCGCTAGTATAGTTTGTAAACTTCCAACATGTTTCATTCTGGGGCAAACATAATAAAAGAAACCCAAAAATAACTAAATAACTGGGAATATATATTTAATGACATCTGCCTGGTGGTTACAAGCCTGATCGAAGAGGTGAAAATCAGCTGCCCCCCAAATGAAAAGTGTCCAGATTGTTCTCTGAAGCTGTGTGAAGGAATGGCCTCCCTGCAGCCAACACTAAGGGCTCGTAATAAGGCAAGCTGTAACCTCTCGTCGCTACAAGTCGCCCAGTCGTTACATTTAAAAGTGAAACAGAAAACGCACGAAAAAGGACAGATATTGGGAAATGCATAGAGCATATGTAGTAAATTCAGTCGCCGCCGTGAATGGCGCACTAGCGAGTTCTCTGGGCGTTCTTCCTCAAATGTCACCATAATCCTCCCATGTTCCAAAAGGCGGAACATGGGAGGAACAACAAAACAAGCTCTCTAGACCGAGCGAATAAGTGATTGTATGCGTCCTTTTCGTATAAACAAGTCGTGCATTTCAAGGCTAAAGTGGTGGCGTTTCGGACTGCCAGAGTCCCGGGCACCACGAAGTCTCGCTGCCTTAAAACACTCAAGACACACGCACTCCTCAAAAGTACTCATCGTGGCCCAACAGATTAGCTTATACGTCAGGCCAGGGGCTTTTATACTCAGAAGTAGAGGATGCAAACAGTAAAAGGAAAAACAGGCGAAATGTGGGATTACTGGGATCCCAGCCCAGCAAAAACAAACAGAAAAAAAAAAAAAAAAAAAAAAAAAAAAAAAAAACTACAAGAAGTCAGCCATTGCGTAAAAACAAGTCATGAATGTAGAAGAAGGTGCTTCAGTCAGATGAGATGAGAACTGGCCTGCATGCAAATCAATAAGTGGCAGAAAACACACACTGCACATGACCCCCCCCAACACAAAGTTCCCCTGGTTCAAACAAGGTAGTGGCAGCATCATGTAGAGGGGAAACTTTTCTCAACTGATGGGAGATGGAATTAGCCAAATTGTGCCTAGAAGAAAAACCGTGAGAGGCTGAAAATCCAGAGCTCCAATGAAATGATTTAGATCAAAACACATGCATGGTAGATCAGCCTAGTCAAAGTCTGCGGCAAACTCACACTTTCGCAACCCGGTAAACAAACCATCACCGCTTCGAAGCATGGTAGCAGCAGGATTATGCTGTGGGAATGTTTTTT
>NW_006800017.1:2030827-2049853 GCF_000485575.1 Poecilia formosa | reverse complement strand
AAAAAAAAAAAAAAAAAAAAAAAAAAAAAAAAAAAAAACAAAAACAA
Source organism: Poecilia formosa (assembly GCF_000485575.1). Classification (NCBI taxonomy): domain Eukaryota; kingdom Metazoa; phylum Chordata; class Actinopteri; order Cyprinodontiformes; family Poeciliidae; genus Poecilia; species Poecilia formosa. The sequence goes on along the minus strand of NW_006800017.1, from coordinate 2,049,806 downwards.
AAAAAGAGAGAAACTACGGGTGTGAATGTGTAATTGTAAACCGTCTCAGGTACCTATTTTTGTCAAATCTGATGAAGAGAAGAAGATGGGGGTTCGGGGGAAGTACGTCAAAACGAGTGCTATAATCCGACTACCAGCCTGGTTTACGTCCACAGAACAAGAGTGCTGTGAGTTTGTAGTCTCCCATAGCCCTGGTCTTCTTTGGGGCCCTTCTGTGTGTGAGTGTGTGCGTGTATGAAGGTGTAGGGTACACGAGCCTTCAGGCAGGCGAGCTCAAGGCAGCGAGCAGTCGTCGGGTCCGTCGCTGTTGGAGGCCGTGTCCGAGCCCGCAGCGTCGGAGAGGATGCGCCCCGAGCTGACGATGACCGCCCTCCTCTGCTCCTCCTCGAAACCCTTCCCCTGGGTGCCCTCAATGTGCTGGATTGCCTGGAGGTAAACGGGGAAGAATAGAGGAGGCATGTCAGAGACTAAGGCGCCCTCTAGTGGTCGGATGTGGTGAGGGAGAAAATATATATATATATTTTTTAAAAAGACAGCAGGAGTCATGCGAAGGAAAGATAATTTGAGTTTTAAGGGAGGCTTACCTGAACAATGGTGTCCAGGTTCTGCCGAGATGTGGACACAGAATTAATAACCGATGTTGGGCCCATGGTTACCACGGTGACATGATGGGGCTGGGGAGTTTGTGCGGGCGCAGGAACGATGACCGTGGCATGGTGTGTGGGTGCAGGCGGGGTAGCAGGAGCCAACACCTGAAAAAACGATATTTACACATCACTCTAATGATCCCAAACAACGTAGTATACAAAAAAAATATTCCTGAGGTCCCTAACAAATAATTGAATTAAACGTCGTTTCTATCACACAAGGCAATGGAAATCTACAAACTACGAGGTGAATTTTTGTGTTTATCCCCCTTGATGCTGCTGGCCCGAAATAAAATCCAGGCAATCAACTGCCTTCAAAAGTCACCCAGCAAGTAAAACCTGTGTAATTTAATCCCAGTGTAAATATAGCTGTTCGGTGAATCCCCCAGTGGTTTGTTAGAGAACAAAAGGAAGAGGAAACACAACTTATAGGTCAGGAAGATTGTTGAGAAGAGACCAGAGACACCTTCCAGCAGGACAACGACTCTACACATACAGCCAGAGCAACAATGCATTAATGTAGATTAATACCTATACGCTCATATGGCCAAGGTTAGGGCTGGATGATATGAAACATTTATCTCAATAAAAGCATTTCAATTTCATATCAATCGATGTTGATCATTTTTCATATTGGTGAGACTTGAAAACTTAATCTATTCAATCTGAAAAGTTGGAAGCGCAAAAATCTTAATCACTGGATATGAAATACTGAACCAGTCATACCCGCCAAAATTTGCAGCTGTAACTACAGCAAATGATGGTTCCATGAGGGGCTAAATAAATACAAATGCACTCTACACTATGCAGAATCATTTGTACTTGTCTATGACATCAAATCAGGAGTCGGCATTTATTGTACAATTTATTGTGGAAAACTGTTTTATGACAGGCATGATGTTAAAAAACAAAACTGACAGTACTAGCGGACATGTTATTTGTACTATTTTAGTTAAACAAATTGATGTTAAAATTTATTTGACATCAATAAATATCAGTGAAATGGAAGACATGACTAAATACAGATACTGTGTGCATCTTAGTGATATAAATCACACTTCTTTCAGTAACTTGCACCCTGAAGAAGACTAATTCTACTGAGAATATTTTTCTAGAACAGTATTTGTGTGTGATGTTACAAACGCTGTGTCATGCTGAATTTATTTATTTATTTTTTTTATAAAACGTTGGTGTTGAACCTGAGGACTGTGTGCTGGAGTGAGGTCCCTCTCTAGCTGCTTCTGCAGGCGAACAAGACTCTGCGTCTGGACTTGTTGTTCCTGGACCTGCTGGGCGATCGCCTTCAGCTTCTCTGGGTACAGCTGAGCGTCCAGGGAGCGCATCTGCCAGGCGGGACACAATTCGGGAGAAAGGTGCGTCAGTCGCGCACTTAAAACAGCTGTGTGTTCATTCCCACCCGACCGTCACCTGATCCTCCAGCATCATCCTGACTGTGCGCTCCTTTTCCAGCTGCTGCCTCAGCTCAATCATCTCCCTCCTCAGATCCTCAGTCTTCTCCTCCTCCAGGATGTCTGGAGATCCGATCCCTTCATCTTTCTCCTCCGCCCGTCTCCTCTTCGGGGACGAGCCGCTTAACTCCTGGGAGAAACAGAAAACAAACACAGATTGAGCGGTCTGGTTCAGATGACTGCTAAAACCGAAGAAACGTACGGGAATATTTATGCAGTTTGCTGTACCTGTACCTGAATGATCCGCTTCAGCTGGCTGTTTTGCTGCAATAGCCGCGTCTTCTCCTGCTCCAAAGTGAAGATGTACTCTGCCGTCTGTTGCAAGATTGCAGCCTGAAGAACATCAAAGTGAGGTTGTAACAGCGAGTTCAGACCCGTACAGCAACAGCCACTTCAAAAGTACCGATATTCCTTTTTCACGATGCCACTTTCAAGTTTTGCCACAAATTACATTTGTGGCCAAGACTTAAATCTCGATTAGATTTTTAAGTCTTAGCCATTACATCACATCTCCGGTTGTGGGCTTGTCCTGTTGGAAGGCGAACTTTCCCTTAACCTCAAGTCTCACTTGTCGTTGCTCAAGAAAAAGATTCCCACAACATAATACGGCCAACACCATGTTGGGGTATTCAGGCTGATCTTTAAAGCAAAGTTTTTCCGCTATAAATAGCGTCTTGTATGTAAAGCCAGAAATTGAATTTACCGACAGAGAAGTTTCTTATTCTTAAGTGCATTTACTAACTTTTAAAGGCGTTTGACTGCACTAGGTTGTATTTAGTGGTGACAGAGTAAAAGGAACTAACTAAGAAAAGCACAAGAGATTTTTGTTAGAAAAAAAAAATAGTTCTACAAGCAAGAATCGTTTTCTTTCCATTCTACAATTAAGACAGACCTCCATGTGTTGGTCTAGCACTTAAAATCCAAAATCTGAAAAAGCTGAAGCAGAATAAAATGCTTCTGCTTCAAAGCACGTTGGATCAAGCTCATCGCCTGATCTAATTCAAGCCCACAGTTTGTGACCCACCTTGCTGAGCTTCTCCCCATCGCTGTGTGGGATGAGTGTTTTAAGTGACTGGAATCCAGCATTGATGCTCTGCATACGCCGACGCTCGTTGCTGTTGGCAATCTCCCTGCGAATTCGCCTCTCTTGGTCCCGGGCTGTTTCTGGGGTCAGAGGAATGTTGGCCAGGCTGAGGGGGAAACAAAACAGGGAGGGAAGCAAATCCGTTAGTTGATAATAAATTTGGAGCACAGAGGAAGCCTTCAGCTGGGAGTCAGGATCCGCTTAACTTTAGCAGAAACATTTGACGCATACGGCAACTACACATTTATTATGAAGCATTTATTAGTTGCAGTTTTGTTAATTTTGTTACCTTATTTTTTCCTGCCAATGGCATGACTAGTGTAAAAAAGTATTTCCATTTGAAATGCATTGTAGATTGTGCAGCCTTGCATTAAAAGCAGTAGTTAATTACTTGAACAAAAATTAAACCGATATTTGGTTCTGCAAGCGGCACACAAGCAGTGTTTGCCTCTAACCACTACAACCTTAATAGGTTCATACTTTAAAATAGTCGAAATGAGCCTTCGTAAGCCAGGTGCTGGGATTTAATTCAGGGGAAATTCTAAGAGCGCTTCCTGCAACATCCTCTGCTTCCACCTCTGTATCTCCTGCCAGGCTCTTATCTGTACTGACTCAGCTGCCTCAGTGCAAACACTGGGAACTGTTGTGCAGACACAGATGAGGGAAAAAAAAAAAAAAAGTGCATGCGCGTTGTGTGTGTTAAGTGTGGAGATACACACAGACACAAAGCATCACTGCAGCACTGCCAATACAACCGGGCTTTTGCCTTCCCTAAACAGTAGAATATTACCAGGCTGTATTAAAGTGTTTTTTTTTGTGTTCTTTTTTTTAAAGGGAAGCAAGACAAAGTACGCAAATAAGGCTGTAATGACTGACTTGTTGATATAATAAATAATAGACTGCAAACAGATGAGTGGTAGATTTAGAAATTAAAAATCCTACACCAGTCCAGAGATACAATATTCTATGACTCCCATTCATTTTACTGTTCAGTTATTCTTTCATTTGCAGAGCCAGGGTCATCTTAACCTGGTGGCACAGTCAGTCTATCTTGCATTGCACACGTAATACTGCATCAATCAGGCCTTTCCTGAAAAATATCAATCTTACATAAAAAAAAAAAAACAATCATGTAGGAAATAGTATCTCCTTAGCCTTTACCATGTTTTAAACCTAAAAAATACAATGCGAAACGTACATTCTGTACAAAATGAATGTGAGTTGGCAGGACTAGGACAAAAATATAAAAAAATATATATTTTCCTTGTTTGTCCTATGGATCAATAATCAGAATCAGTAAAGGGAAAACCAGCTGATTCAGATCTCTGGGTGATTGATCGATGCATCGCTAGAACCCAATGCAGAAAAGGACAAGCACAAGTAAACAGACTCATCTGTATTTAATTATGTTGTGGTTTAAAGCTATTCAGACAATAAATCTTTATCAGCTGGTCATCACATGGTTCTTTAGAGAAACTGGGGTTGAGATACAAAGTCTCAGTGCATTCCCCTAAATTAATAAATGTACATTTTCTTCCTAATTGTCTTGGGGAAAAACTGAAAGGTTTTGGGCTATATTTTGTATTCTTACAACAACGATAAACAATTGACAATTCACAACAAAATGGGAAGACAAAAGAGCTCCAAGTCTGGCATTGAAAAATAGACCACATATTTGAAAATCTCAATCATAAACTTAAATAGGCTTATGACACTAATATATGTTTATTTTTATATCAGCATAACACTTATTATGCCATCTTGTTTATTTTATCCTTGTTAATCAAACAGCAGCTGACTGTTGGATGATTTGGGACAAACAGAAATAAGACTACATTTCCCAGAATACCAGTGCGCCACCAGCAGCAGTCGCAGCAGCAAGCAGCACAAGATTCCTCCGCCTCCTTCAACTAGCAGGGCTGCGGACGTATCGACGGGCCTTCCGTGACATACACACCCCCTTATTAATAACTCAACTTTTAATATTCCTGCCTCCCCTCGAACACCAAATATCCCGTTATTTGAAATGTATTAAAAATAATTGTAACCGCTGAAAGAAGAGCCAGTCGTCACCACAGAGCCCGACAGCACCTCGGTGCTCGGAGCAGACTTTTTCATGTCCTCCGCCATTACAACAATGCGGCAGGCAGCATGGCAGAGGTGCGGGATGAAAAGACGCAGTGGAGGTGGCTCGATAGCGCCAGCAAGCCGCACAGAAACCCCAATTATTTTATCGCAACTCAAAATATATTTTATCGCAACTCAAAATAAAGGCAAATATGAAGACAGCTGTTCATATTTTACATCAACAGAAAACGGTTAGAAGAACATACAACGCGAGACTAACACCAGACCCCCCCTTCATCACTTTTAGCTCAAGCCACAAGCATGGCCGCACTACCCACAATAACTTCGGCTCCCTTTCAGCAAACCAGCTCCTTCCAGTAGTGTGTGGAGCGAAAACTGGCCCTTTAAAGGACCACAGTAATCGGTAGCAAAACATTTCATTGTCGTATGCAAATTACAGCGCCTATATAAGAGATTATTTGAGGATAAATAGATGTGGGATGTGCTCTGGAGCGGAGTAGCAGCGTGGTGTGCACGGAACCACGTGGTTTATGTTTGTTAGACACAAAATACGTGAATTTCTATACTAAATGAGCAAAATACAAAACAGGAGATATTGCACTGGCAGCATGAGACACCTAGCCGCTCATTTGCAGTGTAACGCCGGTGTTTGGTGTTAATTAGTGCCCGCAGTTCCCCCGTAAGCGGGTCGTGTACACAATAACAGATCAGATCAAACATGTTGCCTCAGTGCGTGGACAGTTCTTACAGTTATAATCATGCTGAATGGAGCACATGTGATTTATATACACACCTACAGAGACCACCAATCACTTCTTTCTCCGTTTTCCTGAAATGTTGCAGCGGGGGCACCTTCTGAGCTGAAACCATGAAATACTCCATGCTCGCCTCTCGCCAGTTTGGCCCCCCTCTCCAAAATAAGAAAATAAAATAAAATGAAAAACAAAACGGCAGCCTCCTTTATTTTAAAGGGAAACAGATGACAAAAATCCCGTGATCCGAGGCGGGTTAAATCCTCAAAGTAAATCCGAATCCCTCGTCCGTGTATTGTAGTTCTTTTTGAGGCTACCGAGAGTTGTAATGTTACTCGACTTCCAGCTGATGGGGTTCCCTCGTTGTGTGTGGCGCTCTACCTCTCCTTCTCCCTCCCCTTTGCTTTCTCCCTCTGCATGACCGTGTCTCTCTCTGTGTGAGTGTGTGTTGGTGTGTGTGCAGCTGATCGGATTGCTTTCAAGGCGGGAAACAGCTGGTAGGAGTCACACACCGCACCACCAAATGCCTCCTTCCGCAGAGAAGGGGGAACTGCGTGTAAACAAAGGACTATTTAGTGCAGAGAGGAGCCAAAAAAATCTGATAGAATGAACGAGGAAAAACTGTAAGAAAAATATTGACATATAATTTATGATTAAATACGCCGATTAAATTGCAGCAATCACTCAGTCGGTGATTCTAAAAACATTAACACGCAAACAACAAAACAATGAGTTTAATCAATAAAACCATTGTAAAAATGTACATAAATTTTATACAGCTATTACTTGGATGAATATTTCTGAGAATATACTAAAAAATGAGTGAGATCCTAACTAATTTATACAGTGTTCCTACTAAACAGCAATAGTTGATTTTTAATAATGAGGAATTACTCATCTGACTTCTCTTATGGTTAGAAAAACAGAAACAAAAAGAAAAGAATTGCTTTCTGATTTGGACGTAAGATGTTTGTGAAATTGTAAACGTTTTAAACCAATCCTAACAATGTGACATGTAAACATTTTAACTGAAAAGAAAAGCCAAAATGTCTGATAAACAGCAGCCCCAGAGTATATGGAAGCATTTAACTGCCACATATAGGACTTAAATAGGGCCAGGATCTCATTAAAACAAGAAATTTTCATATTTTAACAAGATATAAAAAAAGATATAAAACCCGTTAAAACAAGAAACTTTCTCGCAACTTATTGCACTAAGTTACTATGATGACATTTTTTGTTTAAGCCAGAACCTATTTTGGTTGTAGTAAAACTCATAATAACCAGATTTGCATCCGGTTAAAATGATAGTTTTTCATTACAGCAAGACACAAAACTCATTAAAACAAGAAACACTCTAAGGAGATATAAAACTCGTGATGATTTACAACCTTTTTGTTTAAATGATGTGGTTTTAATGACATATAAAACTTGTTATAACCTTATTTGTATCTTTTTAAAAATGAGAATGTATCCAATTTTAGTGAGCTTTATATCTCCCTATAACTGGAAAGTTTTAATCAAAATGTTTAGGCAGGATTTGTCTCTGTATTAATGCAATAATTTGTACAAAAGGAGCCTCAAACAAGCACTAAGTGCATCTACTGTACAATACATCGACCTACTTTTCCATAGGCTAACACTTATGTTCTAAAAATCTTTTTGGTAATGTCATATTCTAATTTTGCGAGAAACTGAGTAATTTGTGTTTAATTTCTAATCATCTAAATTAACACTTAAGAATGACCAGTGTAGTAAATCGAGGACATGAAGTTTGACATTTTTAATTGAATTATTGAAACAAAATTACATTTTCATGACATTCTAATTTGTTGGGTTGCACATAACTATGAAAAAAATATATAGTAATTTTAACTCTTTTTTTTTACTGTCCATGCTGAAGTGCAACATTAGTAGTGAAATAGTAATAATAGCTTTTTGTTATGTTTTGACAAACAAATAATCAATATTTTCGGGTTGTTTTTCTTTTAAATCAATTAAAAAAATAATATTTGCCCATCGTTGAATGGTGGCACTCATGGTGCTCCATACCACCTGCGCCCTGGCGATTAGGTAAATAAAGAGCGGGAGAAGCCTCTTCAGGGGCGGACACTCCACCAGCTGCGATAAGAGAACAACAGCGATCAGCTGACCAGCTGGCAGAGCTGCACAGCAACAGCGCACCCAGCAGAAGGGAGGGCGTTCAGGGACACACTGCTGCTGCTGCTGCTGTCTGACACACCGCACCGGCTGCACGGTGATAACCGCGTAGATGGGAGGGTAAATACCAACCCGACTTAAACAGGTTCATCAGATGCAAGGACGCGCAAGCTAGTTAAGTGCTGCAAGGATTTGCATAAGAGCACCGCACCAAATAGATCATTCGTCTAACAACAAAAAGTGAGTGCAGAAAACTGAGATAAAAGCACAGCAAGTTTTAAAGCTTGAAGAAATCAAAAATAAATTTCGAAATTCTTTGGATTAGCATAACTTGCTTGAAATTTATCGAGGCTACTTACTGTAATCCAACCTATGAAAACTAAAATTCTACAGAAATAGAAATCGATAACTTATTACTAGTTATAATGTCAAGTGAAGATGTGGCCTCTGCACTCAAAGGGCTGTCCGGACCACAAGAATACTGAAGGCAGGCCAGCACAGTTGGACTCTTTTCTTAAATTTTCTTTTTAGAATGAGATTTTTTATTGAAAAATGTAAATCTTCTAAAAGTGGATACTATTTGGTACAAGACAAAATATTTGCTTTTGGAGTCAATTTGATATAAATAAGATGACAACCTGAGACTTTAATCAAAAGCAGACTTGCATGTACTCATTCATTAAATCCATTTAGCCACAGATAACATTTTGAGACAAAAGACCCCTATTCCATTTTTTGTTGCAGAAAATAACATTTTGTAGACTGGAACATTTCAGCTGTTATTAAAAAAAACATGTTGCGCAAAAGGTGTAGCTGCCAAATGCTGAAATCTAATTTATTTAGCAGGAGTGTCAAACTCAAGATCACAACAGGAATTTCTAAACATGTTTTACTTATCAGCAAAATAAACTATCTTTCTTTATTAAGAGGATGGAAGTGTGAGGCCTGAAGGTTCCTGCATGGGGATCTTGACAGTTACATAAGTAGCACATTTATAAACCTTCTATCAGTATGTAGTTTGTAAAATGTCTGCTTTAGAAAAGATTTTTTGAAAAGACAGAAGTTATATTTTGTCATGCATAAAGTTATTTCGATGAAAACTTTAAAAAGAAACACTAAAATTAACTTCAACAGCTAGCCATTAACTGTTATCTGAGGTTTCTCGACGCCCTCTAGTGGTAGCTAGTGAGAACTTGCTGGAGGCCAAAAACAGGCAGCGTTAAGATGTTGATTTCAAATACAAGGTCCATCAGCTGTGGACTGACTGTATCATACTGAGAAAATATCATGCTTACAGTTTTATGTGTGTCTCCTGTTAACTGGAGTGGAAAGAAGGTGTTATAGGTGTTATGGACACATTCAAGGCGTCCTCTTATGTGGACGTCTCCATGAAAAAGAAATCACAGCGAGCAAAATTGAAAAAAAAAAGCACCTCCATCTCCAAGTCATACAACTGTGCCCTTTTGATGTTGTCAGTGTAATAAATCAACAAGATTAATTGGAAATTAAATGAAGCAGCTCTTTAATCAAATAACCAGTGATAAATGACTTGTGCAATACCCTAATAATTTTATGAAATAATTTAAAGATGTTTACATTTCTATAGGATTAAGTCATTGACAGGTGCAGGAAGATTTAATAGTATAATATGTTGTCAGAAAGCAACAAACAAAAGAAGACAGCTGGTCCACAAGCCATCAAATTTGCAAGGAAAAATATTTTTATCTATGACTGCGATCACAGTTTAGGTCTAAGTTGCAAACTTAAATATTTTGGAATTAATTGCAAAACTGAAAAAAAAAAATCTTCGCATTGGATTCTTCGAAGGCATCAGATGTTTGTTAAAGAGCATTTTGAACAAACAGCCTCATGAAGACCAAGGAACACATCAGACAGATCAATAACAAAGCAGGGTTGAGCTGTATAACCAATAGTAAAAAATAGGGAGGGTATGGCACCACTGCAAAACCTAGCAAGATATATCTGTCCACCTAAACTGACAGGCCAGGCAGGGACTAAAATAATCAAAGACACAACATAGAGGTCCGTTGGAGAAGCTCCACAGCTCCAGTTGGAATAATATGTTGCCAACTATTATTCATGCTTTCCTCCAATTCTGCATTCATGGATGAGTGGCAAGAAGAATTCAATTGTTGAAAGAAACCTATAAGAAATCCCGTTTAAAGTTTACCACATGTTGAGGATGGAGCAAACATGTGGAATTGGTTGTTCTGGACAGATGAAACCACAACTGAATGCTGTGACTTATACATGCAAAGATCTCTGTGTGGCAGAACACTGACCACACCACGAACACAGTGAACCACGTGGCACCATGGTGCCGTGGGGATCTTTTCCTTCAGCCGGCACTGGCAAGCTGGACAGACTTGTTGGAAAGAATCATAGAGCTAAATGCTGCAAGAAAACCTGCTACAGATTGCAAGACTTAGTATTGGGTAACAGGTTCACCTGCCAGCAGGACAGCAACCTTAAATATACAGTCAGAGCCAGAGTGGTCGGGTTTGCCTTGATTTAAGCAGTAGCTTAGTTTAGTTAAAGGTGTTTAGCCAGGTACAGATTTCTGAAGCCAAAGTAGGAGACAAATGTTAAGAATGACTCTTCAGCTGCTTCGTATCTACTGGTTCTGTTCCTCATTATCTGGGCTTACTGTTTTTCAAAGAGTTTCAGGAAATAGAAGCAAATCCTCTGAGAACTGTCAGAGACTCAAATTGTCCCACTTGAAAGTTGGACTTGTTAACTTTCATCCACTGTACTGGTCCATTGAGCAATCTTAATTAATTGGCGATCGGCCCCTCCTTCTCATTTCCACTGGATCAGGGATGTTATGTCTGTAATGCATCCGTAGAAGAGCTGTTTCACTATGAGAATAGAAAGTAAAATGGATATGGTGACTGTTTATGACAGTTTTTTACAAGTCAAACATAAGCTCTCTTTGAGGTAATATGTTTTTTTTATTTGTTTCTTTCTCTGTTGTGATTATTAGTTCATTTAGTTAAAAGAAACATTTTTAAAAGACTTTGTCATGATATGCTCTTATGTCACATTTTAGATGTTTTTTTTTTCATTTTCTTGTTCCGTTGTTGTTTAATTAATTAAAAAAAAAAGACAGATGAAAGATTGAAGCTACATAACAGATGATCCTTAGAGAACCTTGCAGTTGGAGCAAATCATATTCATATTGCGTTAGAATGACCCAGTCATAATCCAGATTTAAATTCAATTGGAAAATACTGGAGGATGTAAAAACTGATGTTTCCAGACTCTTTTCATCCAATCTGATTTAACTTTAGCCTTTCAAGTCTGGCTTATAAGAACTGATGCTTTTCAAATTACATAAGTGTACAGTTTTAATATCCATTTCTTTTGTTTTTACTTAATGTAGAGCTCTTTTTTTTTCCAAACACTGTGGTAACTGTTACTTCTCTGAACTTTTTTTTTATTTTTGTCTTATGTAATGCAGATTTGCTTGCTTTACACAGGTTGCTGGTGAGAGGAGATGAGGAGGTGAGCAGGCTCAGTGTGTACACACCGACTAACATTGAAAAAATGCGGTGTTTGCTCTTTGGCGATCTAAGGCTGACCGTGCGGACAGACAGACGTTTTGGGAGAGGAGTGGGGGGGGGACTTGGAGGAAAGCCGGGGACTGCCCATGATGGATGGGCGGAGCAGTAAGCATGCGCTGAGGTGGCAGGCTCTGGGCTGGTCCTGACGGGCTGGCTGGCTGCTGGGCTCCGGGCGGATGTCTGTGTGCGTCAGACGGCGGTGGGGGAGAACTACCATCAACACGCAGCGTCTCCGAAGGAAAACACGCAGAGGAGACGCGGAGCGCTAAAAAAGAAAACCAACCGGGGCTAACGCTGGCATCTGGAAAAGCACCGACGAGAGAAGGGAGACGATCCTCCCACATCCAGCCCCACACCCCGTCGCCAACCCGCCCCGTCTTTTTCCTCTCGACCACTTCGTGCCATCCCTCTGGTCCGACCACCCCATAGGAAACCCCCCATTAGACAGTAGACCAGCGTTGCCATTAAGCGATGCGCTTTGAATTTGGGAAGAAATCCTCTCTGCGCTTTTTGATGCACAGCACAACCAGTGCTCTTCATTTCCAGGCTATGGATTCGGGTGTTTACACTTTTCGAATGGGTTTCCAGCTGTAATATAACATGCAAAACATCACCCTGTCATTCCAAAGCTTGGCTGGAATTTAAACAACCGGCTGTCACATACGCCGGGGTGAGCTCCTATGTGATTTTTTTTCTCTCTCTCTCTCAAGCTTGAAAACAACTCCGACAATGGTCTTAGAACAGACCGCCACATTAAACACTTAGTAATAATCTCTAAAAACCTGTCAGCTGGACATTTCGATCCCACCGAGAAGAAAGAAAGAAAAAAAAAGCGACAGAACTGACGAGGAGTTTGATCCTGTAAGGACTTCGGGAAGTTCTTGCTCCGGAGGAAAGACGTGGATTGGACCGGAGACATCTCGGCCATATCCACGGCATTTTCGCTGTAAAGGTAAAGCCAGGATCGACCCTTTCCTGCATGTCACTTGTGCATGTTGCGTTCACTGTCCAGGCTGAGAAAAAGCACTGATTTAAACAGGGCAGTGACCTATTTTCCAGCACCGAAGTCCTTCCGCCGGGAGTGCTGTCACTTCCAAGGCCGGTGGTTGCGTCTCAGCCAGAGATATGTATGCGCTCGCGTGTGTGTGTGTGTGTGTGTGTCATTGCCCTTTTCAACATTAGACCAACCTTTTTCCAGATGTAAACATCTTTGCCTTCCACCGGGACCCATGGGAGACGTTTTAAGAGCGGTGTCACAAATCCCGCCCTACATAGTCAATGGTGGAGCTCATCACTTGCAGCCTGGCCAGATGTTGGGCAATATACAGGTTTCTGCTGAGCTCTTTGATGTTTGTCACAACATCTGATAAAGAGCTCAATGTCTGCAGATTCCTAGCTGTGATATATATTGGTAAACAAAGTGTGACGCTCCAGGGATGTTGTCTGACATGCAGCTTTGCTGGAGCCATTTTCCATATTTCTTCTCAAACTTTGTTTCAAGTCATTTGGAGCCTGTAATGGGTTTTCTGACGGGATTGTCCTGTATTTAGCTTCAGTCAACCTCTTATGAACTCTGGCCAACTTCTTTAACCCAGACTGCAAAAAACATCCCCCACAGCATGATGCCGCCACTACCAGCTGAAATCTTGGCTGCATTTGGAAATAGATTGGGGGAACCGCATTTAAGAATGTTACTTGCAAAACTATAGAATAGATACTTGATTTATTTATGTTTTTTTCCCCCCATAAATTATATTATTAGCTACAGTTAATAAACCTCATTTGTCTTTCCACTTTAAAGGAGGTGTTCAACTCCGTGATGTCCTTCCCAGATTAAAGCTTTGACTCACAAAGCAAATCAAACACACTTTTTTTTTGCTAGGTTACAAAGAGCAAAATACCAAAAAGTAAAACACTCTTTGCCGATACATCATGTTATAAATTTTTTCTTGACCCTTTCGGCCTAATTTACTAAAGGTTTTCATACCACGAGGTTCTCTACTGACCCAATCCTTATAATTGTATGACTGGGCCCAAATGAGGGTCTCTTTATCGTAGCTGTTCTGCTCAGCTCCAAGCTAGATGAGGCAGTACAGGGGGCAAGGATGGGCTCAGAAAGAGAAGCATAAATAAAGAGCTATTTTCATCCAATTAAGCAATTGCTCTGTCCCTACGCCTAATTGTGCAGCACACAGGGACTTAGTTTACGACGGACCTTCTTCCCATTGGCTGCCCCTCATGGGTCTATTGTTCCTGGAGCTGTCAGGGGAGAGAGCCGAGCGCTGCCAAGGCAGACCTAACAAGGCAAGGGCTGTAGGGGAAATCAGGTCTGATCATTAAAAAGGTCACAATGCACGTCGGAGGCACATTGGAGGGGATCAGATGAAGAATGGTTATAATATTTCCAAGGTGTGTGTTGGGTATTTTTCATGCAGAGACGTGTAGGCTCAAGAGGTATTGGTGTACTGGGTCAATCCTATAAAACAGGAGCTGTGAAAGAGATTCCACCCTCCTTATTGCAAGTCTTTTTTTTTTTTCTTCATCCTGAAACCTTCCCTGAGCTCATAACAGAGGCAAGTCACACATCCATAGCCTCCTCTGGCCATTGTTTATCCAATCAGATGATGAGCAGTTCAGCTGCAGGTCAGCCTTAACATTCATCCAAGAGAAAGTCTGGGGTCAGACAGAGAAACGTCTATAACCACCGGTTACGGAGTGGACGCTACTCACTCTAAACTCCACTGCTAATCCAGATGTCCACGGAGTTCCAGATGTGCATCTCCGTCTACAATCAAGGATGCATGTGTGCATTTTAGCTGACAGCTTTAACTGATTAATATTTTCTGGCGCTAAGTAGAGACTCGACCATATGTTGACCAGGTCTCTGTCCAGTCCTTTCTGTATATACCCTGCTAGGTGAATATAGGTTCTGCTGCAGGTCCGTTCATGTTGAACAGAGAGTTATCTTCATGCAGATGGTCTGGAAGAGAATTTAATCACTCCACTTCATGTACTAGTGGATAATCGCTTTCATCCATCCCTGAAAATTAAAGCCACGGGTGTCGCTATCAACCCTCTTCTTTAATTTTCCGTCCGCCTATAGATTGCGCCCCATGATACCACTGTATGACATCATTCACTTGGGGTCCAAAACTGTAAAGGGGCTGAACAGCTGCTGGGTTGTTTTTTTTTGGGGTGGAAAAAAGTGGACTCTCTGGGTAATTTCCTGCATTAGAGAGCAAAAGATGATCAGTAAAGAGAAGATGGGAAATACCCAATACACTCCTGATCAAAACTTTAAGACCGGGGGAAAGTTATTCAAGTTTCACACTGCTGGACCACAGCCAGGTTGAGTAAAGCTTCAGAAACGGAGGAAGAGACAAAAAAAAATGACTGGGAAACATTTCAACTGAAACAGAACAAAAAGTGTCAACAAAACGGACCCAGTTAGTGGCTTCTTGTGGACAAGTGTTTCCAGGCAGCAGGAGAGATGTTATTGTGGTTTAACTGCAGCGTAGTCCTGCTGAACGATCCACTCCTCACCTCACAGACGGAGGAGTCAGTCAAGAAGAATGCTTCTCCACAACATCTGCACACAGGCAGCCATGACTTGATTCCTCCTGCACAACCTAAAGCTCCACTGTTATATTGACGGAAGCTGCATCTTTATCGTGGCCCATAAAATCGTCTTCAGTGTCACATCAATAATGTTGGAAGCCATCAGGAAATTTCCCCTGCCAGCTTTCTCTCTCTCTCTCTCTTCTTTCTTGTTTTCTTCTTTGGTGTTTCCTTGCAAATTTAAAACCGGGGCATGTTTGTGGCACGGGAGAGAAGTGTTTTCAAAGCAGATAGATAGAGTCTTGTGGTTATTGGGCTGCAGGCAGCATCAGTAAGGACCGTACCGTGAGTTGAGGATCTGCCTCTGTCTTCAAGAACAGCACATTACATCCTTTGGTTCAGCACAAGTGAAATTCTTCTGCTTTACCACGTCACTGTTTCTCAATCATAACCTCCAGGATCTTTTAAGAAGACGTTAAGGAATGTTGTGAACGGGCTCTGCCAGTTCATCTCAACAACCGTGTCACTTTCAAAAGCAAAAAGCCTGTTTGCCTTTGCCATGAGAAGTCATAAAAACGTTGTTGCCCTACAGAAAACAACAAGAAAGGCAGATTTATGGGCAGCTCTAGAATTTTTAAGGCAAAAGTCTTTAGCTTAGATGATAAACAGCTTGCTTGGGACTTAATGCTGTTTTCAATTTGTCTATTTGCTTTGCCTGTTGCTCCGATTTCTTCTTTTCGCCTTTCGAAGCTTAACGTACAACCCGGTCCTGAGTCAAACTCAAATACTTGTTGTTGCTTCCTCAGGATTTATACTTTGATCTAGAGTCTGCAAGCTTTTCGCACAGAGCGCGTGTGAGTCCACAGCAGCGTGTTTACCAGTCAATCAGAGCAGCCGCGGACATCGCAATCGATGAATGAGATGCCAAGTTGTTCAAACTTGGGAAGCTACTTTGAGTGCTTGAATTCGTACTGCAGCGGGGCGCCATAGCTGCTGCGGATTACGGTCAAGCTGAAAGGCAACCGAGCAGCAGGGGAGAGAGGATTATGGTGGTCAGTGAATGAGGCGGCATGCTGTGAAAACGAGGCACCTGATACACACTTGCATCAGGCTT
Organism: Poecilia formosa; assembly: GCF_000485575.1. Classification (NCBI taxonomy): domain Eukaryota; kingdom Metazoa; phylum Chordata; class Actinopteri; order Cyprinodontiformes; family Poeciliidae; genus Poecilia; species Poecilia formosa. The sequence goes on along the minus strand of NW_006800017.1, from coordinate 2,033,350 downwards.
CACGGGGGATGCAGTGTGTTATTTTAGATTCCCTGCGACAGAGCTGGAGATCTTGTGATTGCACACCAAAAACAGCTACGGTTTGGTTAAGTCCTGGCTCTTGTATCCACGTCACAATTCACTCCAAACTGTTTGACTTGAGTTTGCATTTACGGATGATGTGAAAGAGGTTTAAAGCTCAGTGAGTATTGTATGGAGTCACCGTGCTTATGCCTGCTGTGAAGGGCGCATTCTTGACTTTGATTGAGATGTCCCTGGTACCTGAACTGATTCTGTTGTTGCCAATTCATGCTTGCCGTTGCAAATGGAAACCTCAAGTTTGAGAGCGTCAGTGTGACTCAACTAAAATTCACCTGAAACGGAGCTGATTCAGACTGAATCAAAGGTTAAACAAACAAAAAAAAAAGTAGATAGGACCCTACAAGGCTCTTAATGTCACTTATTTTTCCATAAGTGCTCTTATTGCCACGTACCACTGGAGTGACGGAGTCATCGTCGGTGGGTTACGGGATGTGCTCGTGGGGCGATGGTCGCCTCCATGGACCCACGCAGTAAAAATAGACAGAACGGATGCAGCGCAGAGCTTGACTCACGCTCTCTTGGAAGCTGAAAGACACCAGCGCATACCTCCTTGTCGCCTGGCTGGCGTGGCTCACACACCGTGCATTTTTCTCCAGTTAAACTGTAACCACTAATCACCTCACCGCCTCACTGTTTCCTCTCAGAGCAGACAGCTCCTGGGTCCCCATGGTTGGCTTCCTATAGGAAACCTCTCTTTCGCTTTAAATCACCTGTATCGAACATTGAAAATGAATGCTCCCATTACACCAGCAAAGATCGGGGATCCGTTCCTCGGCTTCAGGTCTGCTGGGCTTGCATTTCCAAAATAAACACAGACAACTCAGTGCTCGAGTCCAACTACCCCACCCAGCCTCTTCTCGTTTTGTGCAAAGGGCCTTCTGCACGCCTAACTCAACGATTCCCTCGTGAGAGGATTTCAGCTTGCAAACCTCTTTAGACAATATGCAGAACATGTCTGGAACAACGTGCTCTTGATGGGAAGCAGTTGAATAAAGAGGAAAAGAGGGAAAATTAAGACATAAAAGCATAACTTTAGTGTGAAGGAGCTGACCAAGAAGAATGTTTCTGGTTAGTTTCTTGGACTTATTCAGAGCTTTGCAAAAATGTTTATACCCTCTAAACCTTTTCAGCATCGGATTTAAAATCATACCACGGAAAAATATATAAGTGGCTTGAAGAAGAATTCACAAACCTTTAACTTTTCAACTATTTTGTGGAATTATGTCCATATAATTTAATTTGATTTTGTGGAGGTTGCCTTTTAGCTACTCCAACTACAGCTGAAAGTCTTCTGGGGTGTCTTCACTCACTGGATGGCGAGGACATGTGAACATCAATTTTATAATTTTGATTCTCAATTGGATTTAGGTCTAAGACTTTGACTAGGCCATTTAACACATCAGTAAGCTTTAATCTAGGCTATTCCTTTGTACCTCTGGCTGTATATTTAGGGTGGTTTTCTTGCTGGAACAAAAACTCATTTTCTTCCAGGATCATTATTTATGTAGCTCCACCTGTCCTCCCATCAAATATGAGCACCGTGATGCTGCCAGCCAGCACCATCTTTCACCACTAAGACGGAGCAGTCAGTGTTAGTTTTGCGTGCATTCCATAAAGTTTTTAAAATTTTTGTTCTCCTCTGACCAGAGCAACTTTCACATTTGTCCGTTCACCGACGTTTCCCCCCGACAAAACCTGAGGCCTTTTCTGAGGCCACAGACAGCTGTGTTTACACTGAGATTAAATTACACACAGGTGGACTCTGTTTTCCAGGTGACTTCTGAAGGCAGTTGGCTGCACTTGACTTCATTTAAGGGTATCGGTGCCAAGGGGCTTAGCGTAAACGCATGCGAAACCTTTCTGATTCGTCTTTGTATGGAAGCTGGAAAACCAGCTTCATGCTACCCTGTGTCGCTCTATTAAACTAAACCTCAACGACATGAAAAAGTCAGCGGGGTGGGAATCCTCCGAGGGACGAAGTGACAGCAGAAGCAGATGTAGTTTTACTGATTTTCTATGTTTTGAAGCTCGGGCCCAAAACTGCATATTCAGCAGAAACACAGCTGGTTTGTGTTATTATTTACTCGCTTGGTTAATTCCCCGGATTCTCTTTATATACCCTAAATAGCTCCGCTGGCAGTACAGTATGGCTAAGGTATGTATGTGCGTGATTTCTTGTTTGAAAAGGAGGAGTCAGATGAAGAGGAGCTCTGTCTGTAAGCGCGAGTGAGGAATTACTCACTGGAAGGCAGAGAAGGGGAGTGGGATTGATGGTGGGGCTTTTTTTTTTTTTTTTTTTTTAGTTATAAGGATGAGTGAAAGATGGGTGAGGTATTTTGGAGATTCAATTATAAATCAAGTCTGGGCCTGGGCCCTGGCTCTCTGTCTGGGCCTGTCCATTCCTGTCAGCTTGCTTCCCGACTTTGCTCCCCCCCCACCGCC
>NW_006800017.1:1877326-2030817 GCF_000485575.1 Poecilia formosa | reverse complement strand
GTAAACGCATGCGAAACCTTTCTGATTCGTCTTTGTATGGAAGCTGGAAGACCAGCTACATGCTACCCTGTGTCGCTCTATTAAACTAAACCTCAACGACATGAAAAAGTCCGCGGGGTGGGAATCCTCCGAGGGACTAAGTGACAGCAGAAGCTTTACTGATTTTATATGTTTTGAAGCTCGAGCCCAAAACTGCACATTCAGCAGAAACACAGCTGGTTTGTGTTGTTATTTACTCGCTTGGTTAATTCCCCGGATTCTCTTTGTATACCCTAAATAGCTCCGCTGGCAGTACAGTATTGGTAAGGTATGTATGTGCGTGATTTCTTGTTTGAAGAGAAGAGAAAAGGAGGAGTCAGATGAAGAGGAGCTCTGTCTGTAAGCGCGAGTGAGGAATTACTCACTGGAAGGCAGAGAAGGGGAGTGGTATTGATGGTTCTTTTTTTTTTTTTTTTTTTTTTTTAGACAGGGGGATGAGGGAGAGATGGGTGAGGTATTTTGGAGATTCAAATAAGGCTCAAGTCTGGGCCTGGGCCCTGGCTCTCTGTCTGGGCATATCCATTCCTGTCAGCTAGCTTCCAGACTTTGCCCCCCCACCCCCGCCCCACTCCTTCCTCTCTCTTTTCTCCTCCATCCCCAATTCAGACTCCATCTCTCCACGACTCTTTCACTCCTTTGAATTTTTCTTTTTCCATAAGCCCCCCCGCCGCCGCATAGCATAGCAGCTTCACAAGCGACGGATAAATTATATAAGAGGTTGTCCATCCTATAGAAGCTGTAAAAGAGGGAGGAAGTGAAGGAAAAAAAAAAGCCTGGCCTGTGAGTGTTTACCTTCTCCGTGGTGGTTTGGATAAGTTTCCAGCACTAATTTATTTCATATGTACTGACGTTTGCCTGAGAAGTAGCCTTATGTAATTTGGAAGCGTTTTAAGGTTGAGGTTGCATTTTGAGACGTGTTCTGGTTTAAGATGCTCTAAGAAGCGGCCTTACTGTTTTCATTTTGGTTGCTAAAGGTACAGTTGAAACCAGATATGTACATACACACTGCGTAATCTTTCTCTCTTTTCTTTTTTTCCTCTCCTCACTGTGACATTAATCTGACTAAGCGATTCCTCTTTTAGGTCAGTATAGATCACCTCCATTATTTCTTGTTGCTGATTCCAGAGACTCAGAAGGTTACTGACACTAAATTTATTATACCTTTACATGATATTAAAAACTCCAGATGATCTCTTGAACAAGCTCAGGGACAAACACCTTCATTATGAAGACACGTCCTGCGGATTGATGAAGCTAACATTCACATATCTGTATAATCAGTATAAAAACATAAAGATCCCGATCCCTGCTGTGAAATGTAGCGATGGCATCATCATGTTGTGTGCATGTTTTGCTGCATGAGGGACTGGTGCGCTTCACAAAATAGATGACATCATAAAAAAAAGAGCACGATTGGAAACACTGAACTGTGGAAAAGTTCAAGCTTTGGCACAAGTAAATCAGCCAAGTGGGCAATGATTGAAAGCAAACCACCACTCTGGTTGAAAAGTGTTTAGAAGCAATAAGATCTTGATCTTTGTAGTGGACAATTGTGCAATTGCAATTGTGAGAAGCTTGTTGAAGTATAACCAAAATATCTGATCTAACTCATACAATTTAAGAGGCAAGTCTACCAAATGCGAATACTGCTTTGAAATGTGTCAATTTAAGGGAAAGTCATCAAAAAATATCACAATTCTCAATATTTGAGCCTATTCTAGAAAACATAACTATTTTTACCCAACTTGTATAATTTAATGTCAACTGTGAATCAGCTTCAGTGCTGTCTGATTGCTGTTACCCTGAGACTGTCCTTGTTTGAGTCCAAATCAATGACCGTAGGGCATAAGGGTGTGAATCAGTCTGGGTAAAATACTCGCTCTCAAAGTTTCAAAGTTTGAGAGCGTAAGTTCCTGTACGATTGTATTTATCGGGCCTTGATGTTTCACCAAGAGGAAACCGGGAATCAGCTCCAGATTCTTCTGCTTGCTCGTTTCCAAGAGATCACACAAATTGGAAGTGTCGTCAAATTTAAATCGAGAATCTAAGTGGTGCTCCGTTTTGCAGCATTATGCTCAAACCATGTCTGTCGCCATCTCAACCGTCCCCCATCTGTCCCTTCGCATTTGTCTCGTCTCTGGTCTCTTTTTGCCATTTTTCTCTCTCTTGGATGGAGCCACAAGAGATAAAAGCTGCAGGGTGGAGCTTGTCACATATAGAGGAGCCAGAATATAGGAATACAGCGAGGGGGGGGGGAGAGGGATGAAGACAAGGAGAAGAAAAAAAAAGAAAAAAGAAGAAGACGGACTGACCTTGTCCCTTTGCCAGTGGCGGAGGCGACGCCGGGCAGAGGGTTGTTCAGCGAAAACAACCGCTACGGTTAAGTCAGACAGACCTAATGAGGAGAAGACAACATGAGCTTTGTGCGTAAATGTGTGATCACATGAGACAGACATGGGGCTCAAACAAAGACAATATGAGGGGCACACCCAAGTTTAAAGCAGCAGCAGGAATCTTGGCCCCATATCACTCACAAAAACACACATCTACTCTACTAATTGCTCTCTTCTGTTTTTGTATTTCTTCCTTTTCCTGCGTTCCTCTCCTTTCAAAATGCTTCGGTTTGGGGAGCTGAAGCGCTGCCCTGTTCCTCCTCCTCTGTGCTCACATGGACTCACATTATGATGCCATTTCGTTTTGGTATGTTACAATTCTAACTTTAACGCATTTTTTTTTTTTGCACACAAAACAGTGCATAATTGTGCTAGAGTTTTAGTTTATAGCAGCGCTGTTAGTCAGTTTTAGTTTTTGTTGTTGTAAGAATTAACTTCATTTATCACCGTTCACATAACTCCATGGTTCCATTAAGTAAGTGCTTTCTTAATGGAAGAAAGTGACAAAGTTCTTCCACAAACAATGTAAATATAGGGCAATCTTGGAGCTTGAAGCTGCATAACATTTGAGACTCAAGCAGAGAGTCGTCTTCCAGCAGAACGATTGTTAACATTCAGTTGGAGTTACGATAACCTGGTTTAGATGTACTAGAACGGCCCAGTCAAAGGCCGGAAATGAAGTCAATTAAGAACCTGTGGCAGGAGTTAAAAATTAATGTTCAAAGATGATCTCCATCCAGATCTGACTTACTGGAGCTATCCCTCAAAGATATGTTGGGGGGGAAAAAAGCAACAACAACAACAAACCCCAAAGACTTGCAGCTAAAACTGATTGTTCAAGGGTTCTGACTAAATGAATGTCACACATTTTAGATTTATGCTTTTAATTAAAATCCATGATTTTCCTTTTCTTTCCACTTCAGAATTTGATGCCACGTGCTCCGTCGATCGTCAACTTCTGGGAACAAAAATAAATTGTGAATGTTTGTGAATCAACAAAACATTTTGGACAAACGTGCCGGGTTCAGACCACAAACCGCTCTGGATGACTTCACAGGTGTCAGTCCCCAGCAGAGATCGGAGGCACAGGTTTGGGTGGAGATGCAGGGATACATTGGAAAATATTTGAACTTTGAACGAAGAGTTTAAAACTCTAAGCACATTATTTGTGTTTGAAAAGTTGTCAGATTGTTTTGTTTTTTTACTTAAATCAGACTTCTTAACAAGTTGGAGTGGCGATCCAAAATCTAGAGTGAAAAGTTTCAACTCTGCAGAGATGAGCTTCCCCACGTCACGCCTCGGCCTCAGCCTCCCGGAGGCCGTGTTGCATAAAGCTGCAGCTGAGATCATATTACTGCAGCTATTGAATATTAAAAAAAAAAAAGACTCGCTTCCTTGAGATTTCCCTCTGCTCACTTGCTTTATTGAGTTGCAAGCGAAAGGAGAGCGGCTCGGGTCGGCATGTCGGTGTGAAAGGGGTTTGTTTCTCATGCGTGTGGTGCCATAATAGTCCCGTTCAGGAAATGACTGTGAGACAGACTTCGCCCCTCCCAAAGTTGGAGCGCAGCTACAGTATTCTGAACTAGCCTGAACTCCACAGAACACAGTCAAGTGCTGCAGGTTGGCTGAATCTGTTTAGATACAGTATTCACTGTGTTCTAAGAGCTGCACAGGCGGTTTCGCACACTGCAAGTGCAACAGCCATCGTTTTTAAACTTGTAAGCTCTACTTAGGCGTTTGGGAGTGGTCTGTTGGGATTTTTTTTGTGTGTGTGTGTGTGTGTGCTGAGTGAACCTGGTATTTTAAAAGATTGAGGCAGGTGTCTGTGCTTTGCATTCCTGACCTGAGTTAAGGCTCATTTCTGCGTCTTTCAGTGGAGATCTCTTGCTGTAAATCTGGCAAAATGCGATTGAACGTGCATCGCGTGCCGCAAACCGTTTCCAATGAAACAGCTTAAGAACATTTAGAGCCCTTTAAAGGTCCGTGATCTGGCGCTCAACAGGCATTAAGCCCATTTTCTTCGATAAGGCCACTCTTTTAGTGAGCACACCTCCGGCGTTAAAAGAATGTGGCGTACTGCTGTGTACACACACTGTGCTAACACATGTTATTTGCTCAGCCCCAACAACGTAATGGGGAGAAAAGGACATTTTTTTAATAAGACAGAGAGTGAGGGAGTAGCAGAGAGGTGTTACTTCCAGAATCCACTTCCAGCAATCCCGGTAAAACAGACACAGCTGGTTTGTGAGCTGAAGAGAGGACTGAGTGTCACGGTCTTAAGCTTTTTTCGAAGCCTCCAATGGCGTTTCTTCTGGTGTTTTCCTTGTATGGAGCCCCGTATATTTTTCCATGAGCTCTGGCCAGCTTTCTTGTCGTAAAAGATACTCCGCTCAGAATCATGCTGCCATTACCATGCTTCAACATTTGAAGTGATGTGGCCATATCAATATGTCATTCAGTTTAGATTTTTGCTACAAACAAAATAAAAGTTTTTTTTAATTTTTTTTTTTACTTGTATTATTTTTTCACTTTTCACTTGTACTCTTATTTTGAAATGCCTCTCGACTGATGTGCCATTCTGCCTCTTTTGGAAGTTAAAGAAAAGCTACTAACTTATTAACTTTTCAGATCCCACTAGTTTTTTTTTTTTTTTTTTTTAATTGACCAGCAACATTTCTAGATCAATTTTCTGGTGTTGTTGGAAAATGTAGGACACTCGAGAATGCACATAGTTTGTTCTTATTATTCCAAACAGGCATGTATTTTACAGTTTCTGACAGGTTTTATTGGAGCATAATAATAATAATAATAATGATATATTAATGTTACTTGCATTTCTTGAGGCAGTAATGCTAATGTGGTATGAGTCAGCAGGAATGACAGTGATCAGTGTGGGAGTAGCGAAGAGCTGTCACTTCCGAAATCCAGTTCCAGCAATCCCAGCAAAACAGACACAGCTGGCCTGTGGGCCGATGAGACGACCAAGAGCTGAGATGTTGTGCTATTTGATCATCGAGAGTCATGTTCTTTCCAAAGCTCCTTCCAGAACATTTAAGGCGATTTACAACAACCCCACACACCATCCCGCTTGCACAAAACAAAGTCAGGTTTGCCAGACATTTACTTCTAAAGAAGCAGCACAAACTGTAAACTTTTTATGACGGTACTTTTTTTTTGTTTGTTTTTTTACCAGATCTCCCACTATGAGCTCGCACAGCTTCAGACTCTCTTTTGCTCTTTCTCACACTGGCTGCGTTCCCTCTTTGCTCTCGCCTCCCATCTTTTCCCCTCCTGTTGCTTTCCTGCCGAGCGTGGTGTGGATACGCCCCTGCTTGGCTGCCGAGCCAACTCCAGACCCTGAGATTGCACGCAGGAGTCGATGGATTGCATCACTGCCTGCGGGGGGAGAGCCCACAGATTTTGATTGAGAGGGAGAGGAGGGCGGTGTGTGTGCGTGCGTGTGTGTGTCTGTGGAAAACAGACGGCAGCGATAGACGTGGTGGGAGTCTGTGAGGAAGAGGAAAGAAAGAGAGCAATAGAAGGGAATGGGAATATAGCCTGAGAAAGTGAAGAGGAAGTCAAGAGGGAGTAGAGATGAGGCAGATTGTTTTTTTTTTTTTACGTGGAAGTGTGGGAGAACAGAGATGAAAGATGAGGAGTAAAGGTTGGAGGGAAAGCGTTCACCGCTGGAGGTGGAGAGGCCCATCGGAGTTACATGAGGTTAAAATAAAGCAGTTTGGGGATGGCTTCTCTTCTCTTCTCTTCTCTTCTCTTCTCTTCTCCATGCTGCGCTAACTGCATCCTGCCGTTTACCACCCTACAAAACGGGGATGTCGTGAGACGCCCCGCGTTATTGTAACATTACTCATCGCCAATCTTCAAAGCCCTTGCAACCACTTGTGCAAAGTGCTGCACACGCTGATGGATGGGATCGTTCTCCTGTGGACGCTGTCCTGAAATGCCACATACTGCGTTGCGGAAGAAGTTTTATTCCAAAAGTCGCTCTGTCTTTAGCTTCTTTCATCCGCTTTGAAAAGTTACCCCCCCCCGCCCCAGCATGATGCTGCCTCCACGTGTCGCTGTGTTACAATGTTAGTTTCCCTACCAAACATAGATGTAGGCTAGTTTTTGTCTCACTTGACCAGAGAAGAACATCCTTTTCACTTATTTACATCAGTTTTTTAAAAAGATGTTGGACAAAATAAAAAACTTAACACGGGTATGAATATTTTTGTGTGGCACTATAGATTCGGCTATACCAGGAAGGGTATCTGATCAGACCAGAGAATGAAAAGACGCGTGACCGCATGTCCTCTCAGTGTTGAACAGCATGTTCACTATGAAGGGCCAGAGAGAGAGAGAGAGAGAGAGAGACAAGCAAATTAAGTGCAGCTAGGGGAGTTTTCCCCTGCGCAGCAGCGTTTTCCAGCTAAATCTGCCTTTTCTATTAATTTGTTCTGTCAAAGCATCTCGGAAGAATGTTTTATTGCAGAACTGATTGCTTTCTGATCATGTTCTCTCCTGAGAGCACAGTGTTCTTTTTCTAATGACCTGGCGAATAAAAGAAGCACAAAGATCAAAAAAAACTCTCGCCAAACCATCCCGTCCGTCACTCAGGCCACCGCGTCGTGCCACAGTCCTTAACCCTTCTGGGCCATAGGGCTTACTGACACAATGTGAAATCTCAATCAGGCTTTTTATAGACCATTCATGTCCTGATCTCTCTGCATGGCAGAGTAGAAGTCTCTCACATTAAAAACGTGCGGTCACAACCGCTTGGCTTTTGTTTCTTGTGAAATTCTCTCCGTCTTCAAAGACCATAAAACGTTGGTAGACCGTTGTGACACTGTCGCAGGTCTACTTTGTGTTTTGTTGACGTAGGAAGACAAGCGGCAATAACTCAAACACAATCCAGCTTTGGGTGCTGTAAACGACTGTGTAAAAATATACAAAAAAACCTAAAAAAAAAAGAATATTTAATGGTATAAAATAATGTTATGTAAAACAATTCCTTGGTAGGGAGCGTTTTAAGAAGAATGTGCTGCGTTTTCTGGAGTGTCTTTCTATTCAACAATTTCAAAATGACACTTTGCTTCCATTTTTAACATTGAAGCTAAAAATCTAACATTTAGGAAGTTTGTCAATCTGTCATGAAAATATGCAGTATCATAACAGATTTTATTTTTCCTTTCTTACTGACTGCTGGACCAATTCGACACATCTTAAACGCAGTCAGCTGCATTAAGCATGCTCTCTCCTTCTTTCTCTCCCTTTGACAACAAACCGCAAGCGCGACCCGCCCTCCGTGTTCGGCTGCTCCCTCCCTCCTGGCACCTTCCCTCCTTCCCTGCCTTCTGCCTGGAATTCCTCCGTGTCTGAAAGCTCTGGCTGCAGGCCATCGGTAGCTCACTCAGAAGCTTCCTGTTGCACTATTTTCTTACTTTACTAAACCTATCCCACCCTTTTCTTCCCTTCTTTTACTCACTTTTTTCTCCTTTTGAACCTCCTTTTGCCCCCATTTGCTCCATTTCGTGCTAATGTATTCCTGCTTTTCTTATATAAAATTCTGAGAGAACTGGTGGCTGTTTTGGACTGTGCTAATGCAAACGTCTTTTTCACCCCCCCCCCATCTGTATTCCGGGGCTCCACAAACTGTTTTCCCTCAAAAGCCCTTTCCCTGGGGACTGCATGCATTCTGCTATTACATAATACCGTCTAAGATTCAGTATGTTTGCAACGGGGCTGAAAAAAAAAAAAAAAGGACAATTGCAGGTTTAATTTAACGACATGAGCAGTAGAAAACTTAAAAGCCCCGTTAAGTTTCTTAGAAGATGTACAAATGAGAAATAATCATGTAACGCTCCAGTAAAGTGATTAGGGCTAGAAGCACACGAGAACAACCCACAGTAGCCGCAAATGTGAGTTTAAAAATTCAAGTGAAGAATACAAGGAAAAAAAAAAAAAAGAACGAGAGAATGGGAGGCCCAAAGAAGGAGGAGTGGAAACTGAGGTTTCCTGTCTGAGGAGGAGGCTGAATAAGGATGACAAAAGCCCGAAAAAGAAACCTCTCTGCTGAGCGACTGTGTGTGTTTGTGTGTATGCTGGGCGATCCGTGAGAGACGAAAGATGCGGGTGGGTTCATGTACCCGCATAGGTGGGGTCCTTAGCGGCTATTACCTCAACCCACGTCAGTAATGACGGAAGAGGGAGTAAAAGAGTGACCTCATACGGGTCTGAGTCCTTCAGTTTCCCAATGTGAACGTATTAATAATTCAGTATTAAAGCAACTCGCTTTGTTTTTTTCATTGATAGAGCAGAAGAATTTGATCCGTTAAACCAGAAACTATTCCAGAGATTTGTACCCATTAATGAGAAGTTCTAACTCCATTTATGGACCCCAACTGTAAAAGGTCAGGGGTCGCAACTTACCCACTCTCAGTCATTTATAACTCACCCAATCCTTGTACCTTGTTGGACGGAAACACAAGAAGCTTTTGCTCTTTCCTTTTAAGTCCGTTAGTCTTATAGGTGCTGCTGTTGACGACGACTCTTTTCACACATTTAACAGTGTTTAGGAAGAAAATGTTCAGCTCTGCGGTGATTCATGTGATGGACTTAAGGGAGTTTCTCTGTTCACATCAGGCCAATACAGAAACCCTTTTCCAGGAACTAGGGCAGCTTTTTTAATCCATTTTTAAAATGTATTAAATGGTAATAACTGCAGTCAAATGTGACTGAAGCTCAATTACATTAATTCATTAATGAGGTTTCATTTCACTGATTTCTTGACAGACTTCTAGTGCCCCCCCCCACCCCCCTTCCTCCTTCCATCGCACCTTGAAATCTGGGACGCTTCAGGGATTTACTGGGAGGAAGAAATCAGCCTAGGACGACTTTGTGTTTTCATAGTGTTGCTTGGATCAGTTGGCCTCAGTGCATGCGTGTGCATGTGTGTGTGAAAGGGAAAATGAGAGTGAGCGCTCAAAGAGCCCCGGGGAGAGATGGCTTACCTCCTACAGACCACCTCCCAGGGTCCCGGCAGGAGGGAGATTAAGTTACAGCCAACCTCCGAGGGGGCCGCGCAAAATCTGTAGACATACACATTCTTTCAAACCTCCTAAATACCGCTTGGAAAATAAAATATTGCACAATATGATTTTATACCCTGAAGCATAATCACCTTATGGTTAACAGCTATGTCCTCTAAAGCAGACGGGTCTGAAGCCTAACCCTCCCCGTTCTGATCTCCTCAGATCAGATCAGGTGAAAGATCAGGCCAGTCAGGGCTGGGTCAGCCTTGATCCGTGCGCTTTTAGCCCCAGAACACAAAGGTGTTGAAACACGCAGCCCTGCGTTTGACCTGATGCCCCTTCTATGCTGTCTCAGTCGTTAACCCACCCGACTTTCATCCATCTTTGACCCAAACTTAACCTTCTGACACACACACACACACAAATGCACGCGCGCACGCACACCCACGGATTCAAGAGTCTTCAAAGGGACTTGTGTTTACAATTTCAGGACTCAGGTTGGAAAGATTTACACGAGGAGATAGATGATAACGCTCGCTAAGAAGACACACACAAAACCTCCCTTTGAGGAATCTTCCTCCGGCACTTCCTCCTCACCCTCATATATCCTCGCTGCGGCCCCTGCGATCTCCCCTCCTCTCCCTCCCTCCCTCCCACTCAGCTGCTGTAGTCCATGTTTACTCTGCGAGAGATTGAGAGAGGGCCCAGGGAGGGACAATGCTGCCTTTCAGAGACACTGCCGACCCCACGGCTGAGCGAGGAAGTCTGCATGGGGGCCAGCCAACACCCCATCCTCAAACTTCACAGCCACCCACAGCAAAGCTTTACACACACACACACACACATGCATGCATGCACGCATGCACGCACACACACACATCTCACAAGCATGCACGGACAGAACGCCATAATCTTCCCTTGCCTGCATCACTCCCCACTCTCTGCTGCACGGCCCTACTTGTTACACTCTTTCTTACAAGCCCCTTCTCAGTGGATGCTGTTTCAAAGATTCAGCCAAAATCCTGTAAGTCTAGTCCAAGATCCACACACACATTGAGTCACTTCCCAGTCAGACTGACTGAGGGTAGGCAAAGGTGAAACACAACCGTGGGGACACTGGAGGCGTCTCCTCTGAGGATGATTGGAACTCACTAAAATAAGCTGAGTGTGAATAATAATATTACAGCTTTTTTTTAAAGATACTTTTAGTGCATTCATCACATTTATAATGTTATTTTCAGTTATAAATCCAAATTAATATGGGTGAATGTTTGTTTGTTTGTTTGTTTGTTTGTTTGTTTGTTGCTATGTTCTACATATTGCGTAGCAAAATTCACACACTGCACATCAATGTTGAATACAGCATTCTCACAGTGAAACATAATGGTGGCAGCACCATGCTGCGGGGAGGCTTTTTATCTGCAGGAACAGGGAAGCTGCTTATACACAGGGAATTCTTGGAATAAGCTGCCAGAGGCTGCAGAAGACTTGAGACTGTGGTAAATATTCACCTTTGACACAGCCAGAAGTGGAGTGGAGGGTTTAGATCTAATCATATTCAGGTGTTCAAATGGCCCAGTCCAAGTCCAGATGTAAACCCAATAGAAAAAAAAAAAACTCGAAATGCTTTCAACTCAGATTGATTCTATCCAGCAAAAATCTTAGCCTGAACACTCGCAACTGTCGAAAAGCCAAAGTAATACGACTCTGTCATACGTCTGTGCAAAGGAGGTCAGTGTTTATTTGATCAGTTTTCCATAAACTCACATGGAAAACGTTTATAATTAAGCAGTTGCCAAGGATTTTGATTTTCAAAGAGATTTCAGACATTGTTCTAAATAAGACAATAAAACAAAACCTCAAATATTACACCATCTGTAGACTTTTATAAATAGCTTATGTTACCAGCTCTCTCACATCCACAAAAGATATGTAGCCAAAACATACAAACAAGTAATTCCCCGCAGAATTTATGCAGAAGAAACTAATTACACTCATCAGACCTGCCCAACTGCGCCTTGATGTTCCTCTGTCTTCTGTTACGGTGCAACAAATATCAGTCGCAACATATTCACCGATCAAAACGACTGTGCTCTCTCGTGACACGTGCTCAGCTGGAAAAGTGACAGGATGTTTGTCTGTTTTTAACACATCACGTTCTTTCTCGTGCTTTCATCTGCTAAAATTGATCCCAACTGTCGGCAACATGGTGTGCAAACACGAAGGCCACGCAATGTTTAGATTTTATCCTTGCGAAGAACACGAGTGTCTATTTTTGCTGTAAAATCAAACTGATAGATAGCAGCACAATGCAGCTCTGTGTATGTTACACACTCCGCTTCCCTGTTTGCACCCCCTATGAGTTATCATCCTCTTATCTTTGGCTGACGGGGGTCTCTGTAACCTCTCGTAATCCCCCCGTGTATGGATACGCATGTGCAAGCTGAGGCCATCGCCCGCTAACCTCCATGCTCCATGCCTCCCAGACACAAGGCCCGTCGTCTCATGTGGCTCCCGGCCAGTCGCTCTCAAAGCCCACCATTCACGGGAAACCGTGGCGCGTATGAGTCTGTGTCAGCATTTGTGCGAAGGAGAGAGGAAGGACACACAAATTTGTGAAATTGTGGCTTGATTAATTACTTCTGTGCATGGATGGATTTTACTCGAGTGCCTGGCTTAGATGTGTATCAGGATGTAGGGCTGCACGCCTGTTTGTTGCCGTGTTGTGAAGAGGCTTTTGAGGAGATGTGTCCGTGTTTGTTTGGCGAGGTGGAGCAGTGAACCATGAAGCGTTGCCCTCTGAGGTTTGGGCTTTAAATCAGCAAATCCAGCTCTAGTACAGCCTGGATGTGTTATGTAGAAAACCTCTGATGATGTTAGAGAACAGAATCACCTCTTTATGTTAAGTCAGGTTGCCCTAACTCATGGGATTTATTGTTATATCTTCATATTTAATTAACGTCTTGTAAAAGTATTCTTGCCTCTTGAAAACGCTCCCATTTTTTTTTTAATCATGGTAAAGCCACAAACTTCACTGTGTTTTATAGGAATTTTATATGATAGAGCAACACAAAGACGTAGAAAACACTTTAATATTTGTTACAAATCTGACTTATTGTCATATTTGTATACAAGTCTTTTACAGAACCACCTATTCTTTTGGGACACATTTCTTCTTTCCAAAACAAAACTCAAGCTAAGTCAGATTCAACAAAGAGCATTTGTGAAACATAGATTTATAAATTCTGCTTCAGATTATTAACTTATTATCTCACATATTAACATACTATGATTGGGGTTTTTGTTCTGCTGGAAAGTGGACCCGTGCCCCAGTCTGAGTTTTTTCTTTTGCGTTGGTTAAGAAGTTTATTTCGTGTGGTAGTGGCAGCATCATGGTGTGGGGTTGCTTTTCTTCAGCAGAGAAAGGGAAGCTAGAGTTGATGGGAAAAGTGTTTAAGCTAAAGAACAGCCTCCCCATATCATGATGCCGCCACCACTGTGTTTTACTGTAGGAATTGTGTGTTCAGGGTAATGTGCACCCCTGATCTCTACGCAGGCCAAAAGGTTTCATGTTTCCACATTTTCAATGGCCTCTAACGCCAAAAAATAATAATAAAAAAAAAACACACTGGAGATTGTGATTCTAACATGACATAATGTGAAAAAGGACAAATTAACGTGATCAAGGAACTCTAAATGTCCCGCGGCTAAGGAAGAGGACAATTAAAGTCCCAAACAACAGCAAGGCCTCTGGCTGGGTTCAGAGGTCAGCGTGCTTCAGAGCAGGGAGGAGGTGAACTGAGCGGGTACAGCTGGAGCTGAAGGCCTGCGGCGTTGGTGGCGGGTCTCAAAGGTCCAAGTTGGAAGGTGGACAGGAGGTGGAGGGATGTTAGTATGGGTTACGCTGGTGGAGGGCCTGATGCGACAGTGTGTAAAAAGCCAGCAACCGGCCACGGGGTGAGGTGAAAAAGGCCCAGCGGAGGGGGCGACCATCTGGATCGGATTGTAGAAATTCCTCAGGAAGAGTGTGAGAGTAAAGGTCAGGGTGGAAAAAGAGAACGGGGTCACCGAGTCCTCATCGTGTGTGTGTGTGTATGTGTGTGTGTGTTTATTTTTCTTTCTCAGTGTTTCAGATTTTGATTGTGGTCGGTTTGCCATTGTTGGAGAGTGCTCCCTGCCCAGTGGGGTTGTGGAATATGAGATAGTTTTTAAACAAAGTTCATGTGGGAAAAAGTTGCAGGTGTGGGAACCTGCCCTCTGCTGTCTGACGCTTACAGTCTTGGACTGTTGAATTTCTTCACATTAGTTACTAAGAGATGTGAAAATAGACTGATCTCCAAAAAGTCTTCATCCGTTTTCTCTTGCTATAAACACAAACCTTATAAAGTGGCGCACGAGTGAAAGGAAAATGATAGATTTTGAAAGGTTTTTGTTTTTTTTTTAACAAATAAAAACGTGAAGTATATAGCGTTGAAAGTGTGGTTCCTTACCTCAGTCCCTGCTTTTGCAGTTGGGAGGTCAGCGGGTTGCAGCCATGCTGTCGCTGGACGAGCCCCTGGACCTGAAACTACCTCGGAGGGCAAACGGGAAGGACAGGGGAACCCGCTCTCCTCTTCTCTCACCGCTGCATCCCAAGCGGGTTCGCCAGCTGCATATGACGGATGATGGGACAGCAATTATAGAGCCCGCTTCACCTGCATCTCCACACTCAGGTAGGTGGTAACCAGGCGATACCAGAAGCAGACACACTGATGTTGGCTAGTTTATAAGCCACTTCTGCACAAAACTGATGAAAATAACAGTGGGAAAAAAAAAAAAAAAAACTTAGATCGATACTTGGGCCAGACAGGTTTGCAGTAGTTTTTGTGATTATTTTTGTAATGTCCAACAACAGGGAGAAAGAAAAGCTCAGTCTGAGGAAAGGTGGTCTTAACCTCATGCGGTGTCCTTCACGTTAAGTCTATTGCCATTTATGAGAACCTAAGCCAGACGTGGGCAACTCTGAATCTCGAAGGCCAATGTCTCTCCTGTTTTAATGGTTTTCCTGTTTCAACACAACTGACATAAAAAAATACTTCCACAGATAATGTCAAAGGCTATTGCAGAACGTGATCTCTCTTAATTCTCAAAAACTTCCCCAAAGTTTATTTCTTTGAGAATTAGCATTATCCGTCTTCGACAAATTAAGAATGAACCGGTTCTTCTACATCACTCTAGGATAGACTGGTCCTAATTTTGTCAGTAATCATAAGAACTGCAAAAGAAAAACTAGATTCAAGTGAAAAAATATAACTTAAAAACAAGAGATAAAACCTTTATCCCCCTGAAACATGCCATATTTGAAACTAGGATTGAACAGGACAAACTTTCTAGAGCTCTGAATCCTGTCTGAAACTATTCAGATCATTTCTCTGCAAACGGTAAAACCAATAAAGTGAAAATTTTATACACAGCGGGTCCTAATCTGTAGCTGGTGGTCAGGTCTACAAAAACGGTCGTCCTGCGAGTCCAGTGTCCCTGTAACATGCATCTCAAGAGTGACATCACTCCAACACGAGTGTACTTTCGCAGGTGTGCAGGTGGTTCCTTACGACCGGACCGACACCCCGACGCCCCCCGCGGTGGACCTGAGCATGTCTCCCTCCTCCCGACACACCCCCAGCTCTCCAGAAATAAGCAACGGCAGTTACGTTCCCTCAGGCGTGAGTATGACATGCAAGTACCTGCAAACACTCCGATGTAGGACAACTCAGCGAGTCCACATTCTCTCACATTACTACAAATACAAACCACAAGCTCTCAACATCTGGCCGCGTTGTTCAGCCCGTCATCTGAAAATGGAAAGAGTACGGCACAGCGGCATGTTCCGTGTTGCCAATTCACGTTCAACTCAAAATTCAAAAGTACTCTTTTATAGATCCTCTCTGTCCAATCTGACTGAGCTGGAACCATTTTTGCAAAGGTGTAATTACAGCTAAAAATACTTGCAGTGGTAATTACAGTTAATTTTGTTTTTTAGAAGGTATTGACTAATTACACAAATTTTTTTTTAATGACATACACTGAAATGTTGTAATACAACAAATTGTGAGAAAGTTTAAGCAGTGTCAATATTGTACAATTTTTAGGGCACTGTATGCTGTCCGCACTCAAAAGTTTTACGCTCTCCTTCCGTAGCCTGACTCAGGATGTTTGGGTCATCAAATCAGGGGCAACATCAAGTCGTGTCACAATGTCACAGGGGAATTCAATTATGCAAGATTAGGGAGGCCTCTGTCCATGAGAGGGGAAGGGAAGCTCTTATCAAATGCGACTTGTGTCCCCAACAATTGCCTTTGTCTGTGCAACATGCACTCAGTGCATGTTGTGTGTGTGTGTGTGAGTAATCAGATTTAAGACAAAACTACGGCCACGCAGACCTCATGCCGCCTAATTCAATTTCAGCGCAATTGAATTGAATTGCTAGGGCAGTTAAACCACCCAGTACCCCCTCTGTGTTTCACCTAACCCCCTGAGCCTACCGCTACGTCCTTATTCTTAGATAAACCTCCATCACTCTCTCTTTCTCGCAGTTTCTCACGCTTTTACCATAAGGAAAAAGTTCAATCTTATCAGGAAATTCAGTTCTAGTTATTTTTAAAAAAATATATATCAGCCTTTCTCTCGCTCTCTTTTTTTTGTGTTTTTTTTTTGTTTTTACTGTTCATCAGAATTCTCACATCTCGCAGGCGTTTCAATTCTTTGTGCCAATTGGTCCTGGAGCAGGACTTCACCTGCCATCCTCTATGTTCATTGGCCAAACGAGTGACAAGCGGGCTTCTCCTGACCTTTCAGCGGATGAACAACTTGCATGTCGCTGGAAAAAGGTAGACAAGAGTTGGAGTTTGATACTGAGAAACCTTTATGACCTCTTACGGTTTGTATAAAATGATTTCCCTCCTGTAGTGCCACCTGCTCTTTGACTCCCTACAAGACCTTGTGGACCATGTCAACGACTTCCATGTGAAACCTGAGAAGGATTCTGGGTACTGCTGCCACTGGGAGGGCTGTGCTCGCAAAGGAAGAGGGTTTAATGCCAGGTGATGAAATCATTTGTTGAGGTCTTATAAGGGCGCATCAGATGTTCTGTGTTAAAAGCGACGTTTCACGTTTCTTTTTTTGCTTGCAGGTACAAAATGCTCATTCACATACGCACTCACACCAATGAGAAACCACACCGTTGTCCCACCTGTAACAAGAGCTTCTCACGCCTGGAGAACCTCAAGATACACAACCGCTCACATACAGGTCTGTGTTTGGCTTCCAACTAGCAATAAAACTAAACACTGCTCAAAAAAATAAAGGGAACACTCAAATAACACATCCTAGATCTGAATGAATGAAATATTCTCATTGAATACTTTGTTCTGTACAAAGTTGAATGTGCTGACAACAAAATCACAAAAAAAATCATCAATGGAAATCAAATGTATTAACCAATGGAGGCCTGGATTTGGAGCCACACACAAAATTAAAGTGAAATGTTCCCTTTATTTTTTTTAGCAGTATATATATATATATATATATATATATATATATATATAAAATTCACCTAAGACAGTTTTTGATATACAGCTAAAGATATAATTATTTTTCAAACTTTTTCTTTTGCAGTTATAAACTACATAAAAAAAACATATCTGCAGATATCAGAAGATATTATGAACCAAGAAAGGACATATAAAAAG
Source organism: Poecilia formosa (assembly GCF_000485575.1). Taxonomy (NCBI): domain Eukaryota; kingdom Metazoa; phylum Chordata; class Actinopteri; order Cyprinodontiformes; family Poeciliidae; genus Poecilia; species Poecilia formosa. The sequence goes on along the minus strand of NW_006800017.1, from coordinate 2,013,627 downwards.
TAAAACAACTTGTTATACCTGTGAAACTTCATGGCGGTCAGTCTTTAAGCGCAGCTGTCTTGCATGTCTTAGATGTCGCCCTGGTTCAACACATCTAAATCAAATACACGGTTTATTAGCAGACCTCTGCAAAGATAACCGACATGCTGCGGAGGGAATTAAACCATTTGAATCAGTTGTGTTGGATCAAGCAGACATCTTAGACCTGACAGACATTGTCAGTGAAGGACTGGAGCTACACATCCCTACTAAACGTTCACAAAAAATATGGTTGTATCTTATATTTGAGAGAGCTGAGGGCTCCATAGGCTCTTTCTGTGTCAGCAAAGGTTGATTGTGATTATTTTCTTTTCAACACTCAGAGTTTTTGAATTTCTGGCACTTAAACGCGGTGATATTTGCTATTTATAATTGGAGTGTAAAGAAAGCATTTCTTAAATGTAGTTTTTTAAGGACGTATATAAATTCTCATGTGGAAAATCTCTTCCCTCCGCAGGTGAAAAGCCCTACATTTGTCCTTACGAGGGTTGCAACAAGCGCTACTCCAACTCCAGCGACCGCTTCAAGCATACACGCACACATTACGTAGACAAGCCCTACTACTGTAAGATGGTGGGCTGCTTGAAGCGCTACACAGATCCCAGCTCGCTGCGGAAGCACATCAAAGCTCATGGCCACTTTGTGGCTCAGGAGCAGGGCCCCCCAAGCGGGGTAGGCTCTCTGCTGAAGGGAAGTCAGAGCGGAGGACCTTCTGGCGCTGGCAGTAAGGATTCAGAATTGCCCTACGTCAGCGGAGCTCACATCATCATCCCCGGAGCAGCTGCCGCTCTGCTGGGAGGCCACACCTTGCAGGGCGTAGGCGGTAGCCTTCCCTTGTCCCCTCTTAGCCCAAGACCCCTGGACCTCACCACGCTGGGGAGCCCCAATTCGTCTCCAGCCAGCCTAGGAGGCACATCCATCTTGTCCTTTAACGGCTCCCCTCTGGGCCTGGCTAAGGCCCCTTTACTTTCCTCTGCCTTCCCTTCCTCGGCCCTTGGCCTGCCAATGGTTCCGGTGCTGGGCCCCACTTCAGAGCGCCGGCCCCACAGCCACCAGGCAAAGAGGGGCAGAGGAGATGAAGCAGAGGATGAGATGGCTGGGAGGGTCCTAAACCTCTCCACAGGTGGGTCTCATGATCCCCTATCCTGGGTGGTCATTCCCCCCGGCGCTGTGGTGCTCAAGCCAGCTGTGGTTAACTGATACAAACACACACACGCAGACACACACACTCTATCTCACACACACATTCCAGAAGAGCTCAGGGGGTTGATGCCATAGCGAGGGTGTGGGATGTCAAAGGTGACATGGATTGGCTTGAACAATCAATTCCAGGCAATGCATTAAAAGGTAGGAGTTTTGAAAAACACACACATCACCTCACATGATTTAAGAATACAACGCAAGCCTCTTGTATTGTTGAAGAACTAAACTTGAGGCCCAAGATCTGTGTTCAGGAATATGTACATTCCTGGATTTGTATCACAAAGCCTTAAAACAAGGCTCCTCTTTGCTTTCTTATATTATACTTTACTCATTCTGGCTGGTTCTGTGGAAAGGGACCGTAAACATGACAGTCTTAGTGCCATGTGTTTTTAAAAAATGTCCTTCTTCATCATTGAGTATTTATATGACTGTACTTTGACAGAGTGCCTCCAGCTTAGTGCTGAGGTACGGTGGCTCGCAAAAAATATTCACACCCTTTGAGGTTTCACACATTTTGCAACAATACAACTACTCCCAGGCATTAAGCAGTTCAGATTTACACAAAAGTAACCATGTTGCAGATGAAAAACTAAAAGTGTGTATTTCTATTCAGCCCCGTTTACTTTGATTTTCCAGTGCAACCAAGTACAGCAGTATAAACACAGCTGTTCTGTGGAGGCCTTCTAGGCCTGTTGGAGAACATTAGTAGAGTTTTACAAAGTCCAACTAGCACAAGACAGAGATAAAATGACTCAAGAAAGTTGTAGTGGTTTCTTTCCAGGAGGACATTGTGTTAGGATGGCCCAGTCAAAGAGTAATGACACCTGGGAACTGGTGACAGGTGTCAAGGTAGATACAATGTATTACTATGCAATAAATTGCGTTGGTTTTCATGAAAAAAAAAAGTTTTGTTGTTTAAAAAGGCAAAATGTTAGGAAGCTTAAGGGGTTTGAATGCATTTTGCAAGGCACTGCAGACACTACAAAAGGAAGCACTCATATACACACACACACACACACGCATGTAATAGAAAGATGTTTCAAATGTTGTGAACATTTGAAACATAAATTTGACAAACTTGCCGAACCAAAGCAAGTGAACTTATTTCGTCTTATACTTCATTTAAACAGAGCGCTTAACAGTGTCGACTTATAGTATTGAAACCTCAGAACTGCTGCTAAATTTTCCTGCTCCTCCTGCTTCATAAACTGGGCGAGAGCACTTTTGACAATCCGTCCCCGGTCATGTGGAGGGGTGATGAACACAGACCAGACCGGGGGCCGAACGAACAGACAAACGGTGGGTTAGCCACCTTGCAATGACCAACCATTACTTCCTCTCTTTTTTCACAAGTGAAACTTAAGGCACTGGTGTGTCTGACTCCCCCTACTGGCGGGACGTGTCACAACCTCCCGACTCACAAAAACCAGCACTGTTCAGCTCCTGGATTGTCCAGCTGCTTTACTGTAATTCAATCAACGGGGCCGGGTTGTGTATAAAAGGCCCTCAGTGGTGATAAACACTACAGTCCTGTATTCTTTAAGCTAAAAAGACCCCAAACCAGCTGTGAAAAACAGGTGGTGGGCCTAGCTACATGAGATTCGACCCCAATAAGCTTCAGCTGTGAAGAAAAAAAAAAAAAAATTAAAATACCAACAAAGAGGGAATGTTCACGTTGTTCCACAGCGGGAGATGGGATACACTCAGTGCTGCCTACAGCTGGACTGACTAGGACGCCACACTATCCCAAACTGCCTCATTTCAGTCTGTCCGAAGGGGCAAACATCATGTAAAAAAAAAACAACTTCTGGGAAACACGTCATGGTTCGATTAAGCAGTAAACATGCACTTACTAAAAACTACCCTGTTTTCTAAGATGTTGTATTTAAAGAAAATAGCTCTTATTTCAGTCCCCTTACAAAATCCAGCTTTTTGTTGGGCGTTTCGTCAGACTTGTGTTGCTCACGCAGCTATAGCGTTGAAAGAGGATGGGGAGCAGGAGAGGATCCTTAAAACTCAACAGACTGACATCTCTCCTCGCACTTCGCCACTCCTCCGTCTCTTTCGTCGATGTTTGATGACGTTGGCTGTTTTTGAGTGTAATTTTTCATTTTCAAAACTTAGGAGCAAAAGTTTTCAATTTGAGAGCAAGACATTTTATTCTGTTGCGCTCCCCTGCATAACTCTGCTCTCACAAAAAAAACTTGTTTGCTTATTAAATACTCTACTCTTGCATCAAATCTTATTTTTGCAATCAGATTTGATGCCTCTCGCACAAATATCTTACGCTCTATTCACTAAAGGCCAGTGATGTCAAAGTCTCACTTGTGATTCTATTGACTGTAAATGCTACCAACACTTTGTTCCAAGTGAAAGCAAAGAAAATCTAAAAGGTTTTTAAAGCATGAGGTGTAGGCTTCAAACAGGAGCAGAAGATAGTTGTGCAAAAGGGAGGAAGCAGATTATGCAAAAGCTTTTTTGTGCAGCAGAATATATTTGTAAGCAGACGTGATTATTTTCAAGTGCGGGAACAGAGTATTTAATCAGGGCAGCACATTATCCGAAATCAACAAATTCTGCTCCTAAAATGAAAATAGTATGCTAATTTTTTTTTGGCATACTATTTGGTTAATCATGTTGTAAGCAGACATGGTTATTTTCAAGTGCAGGAGCAGGGCATTAAATCAGGGCAGCACATTATCCAAAATCAAGAAATTCTGCTCTTAAATTGAAAATAGTATGCTCATTTTTTTTTTGGCAAAAATCCCCTTGTAACTGTTTTATTTACTTGTTTCTATTTTATATTTTTGCCATTACTATGATTTTTAATTTTTTTTATTTGCAGATGTTCAGACGAGACATTTTCTTTGTGATGTTGAAGTTGCCTCTTGTGTTCTGCCATGGCTGCTCTACAATCAGGTTTCTGCTGCCGGGGATGAGTTTGCGAAGGGATTGAAGTTGGGGGAAAAACTTTTTTTTAAACTTGTGGAAGTTTAGTTCTCAGTTTTGTCATTGCAAGAGCCACAAGGACACTTTTTTTTTTTTTTTTTTTTTTTCAAACGGAGGGTCAACTCTTTCGACTGATTGGCAGCTTGAGAGGAAAGAGAAAGGGTTATTAGGATTAGAGAATGGACAGGGGAGCGATTAGGCTGGAGGCTGCGTGCCAGTAGAGGGAAAAAAAAAAAAAAAAGCAGCAACTTGCAGCCGTCCTGGGCTGCCGCTCTCCATCTGGCCACCCACCCACCAAACGGCAAAAAAAAAAAAAAAAAAAGCAGCAACTTGCAGCCGTCCTGGGCTGCCGCTCTCCATCTGGCCACCCACCCACCAAACGGCCCTCTCAGCTCTGAAGTCACTGGCTGTGCTGGGCCCACTGTGGCAGCCTCTCACAGAAATACCAGCCTGCAGAAAACTAGGCCACTGAACTCTTCCTGCCCCCTCTCTCTTCTGTGTTACCCACCTTCTTTAGATTAAACCCGTGGCTCAATTCCACCACCTCCTGGTTACAAAACATTTACCAAAGAACATCAAAGTACACCAAGAAGAATTAGTCTCACTTTAGAGCAGAAATATGTTGGTAATATAAGCCATTGAGGTTTTTTTTTTTTTTTTTTATCAGAATTCCTGCAGGTCAATTAAGACTAAATCGTAGATAAATCTATGGCAAGCCATTATACCATAAATGGCTTACCAAACCATACCATATCAAATTGCTGTTGTACATTCTATTATTCTCTGTATTCATCTTAATTTATTACATTATATATTTTTTTGCTAATGACAAACTGACATTTCAGCAATCAAAATCCTTTAAAACTGCTTATTTAGGAAAGTTCAAGATGTCTATTCCTTAAAAGTAAACATTTTACCGTTTAATGTCTAAGCTTTGCATGTTATGCACATAAACCACTCAACTACTAATGCTTAAAAAGTACACACTCATTTTGATGAGATGAAATTCTCAGTACGGACGTTGAACATGCCTATTACACGATAAAGTGGCTTGCCATACAGGTCACGCGACAAGGCTCCATCCCAATAACGCCACCTCCACACACAGTTCAGCTCAAGCTTCAGGTCAGGCATTGGAAATGAGTAGTGTCTGCCGTGTGAATGGACAAAACCTAGCATGTAATGGCATCAGAAAGAGGCGTTAAGTATGCCAGACATGGTTTCCATGGCAACAGCAGCGCCAACAGATGCAGCGGACCTCCTCTGCTGAAAGAGGCCAGGGACAGAGACTCAGCGCCGGCAGCAGAAATCGCAGCACGACACGGGTCCAAACGGGATCCACACATTTTCAATATTAAATAAGCTGTATGATCCATTAACCCTTTGAGCTCAGCCTGTAATAATCTGCACTCCCCCCTCTCTCAACTGTATACGTTTGGGGATGCTGTCACATTATTTTCCAATGTCTAAGCTGTCTTTGTGTTGTTTCTGGGAAATAGTTGCTACAGGGTCTCAAGTGGGACTCTGCTTTCTTATCATTAAGCATTTTTTAAAAGTGGTACGGGCTCCTGGAGTTGTTACAAAATCCCAGATGCCAGGACACAAACATGACCCACATCAGAGGCTCGCTTTGCTGGAAGTGCCACAGTGTTGCACAAAGGGTTAATGATATGACTAAGGCCACAGGAGGCCTGTTCAACTTACGTTTTTTTGCACATTTGTGAGATATTATGTCAGTATTTTCATTTTTCCAAGTGCCTTTTTTTTATTACAGGTAAATATAGACGTTATACACTATATGAGAAAAAGTTATATGAAAATATATTTTTCCTGGCACCATGTTCTGTGGTTGAACATGCAGAATTTTAAGCGTTGTAAAAGTCTCCAATTGGTACAACATAGCGGCGTTCTCCTGTTTTAGAGGAATTTTATTACGATATTGATAATAATGTCAATGAAAACAAAAATGTTTAATTAATAAAGTTGCATTTGATAAGTGTGCTCGTGTTATTTTTATTTTTTTTTATATATTTCTACATGTACTGTTTCTTTCACACTCTAACAATCATCTTATCCTCATTTACATTTGACAAAAAGCATTGTTACCTGAGTTTCCAACACATTATTTTTACAGACACCTATTGTCTATAAAAAAGACAATAATTGCATATTGTCTAATGGGAATTCACTGCCACATACAAAAGACTAAAGAAAAGACTTTATTGGGTAATAATTTACATGGGAGATGGGGGAAGAAACTAGAGGTCCAATATTATCGTTTATGTTTCTGGATTTTGCTGCGACTGCTGGTTTTGTTCTTGTTTCTGAATATTTAGCTCCTCATCCAGACGCTCTTTAGCTCGCACCACCTGCAATGCAAGAAATCGACACATGAATGACCTGCAGCGGAGGATAAAGCATCTAAAACACTAACACTGCAACTGTGAATAACAGAATAACTCAACCACCTGGTGTGAGGTGTGAGTCATATTTTCTTAGTGCAGAACTCTAGCATTTTTCTGAGGAAAAATAATTAGGAACATGGTGTACACATCTGCTTTAATACAAAACATGTTCCATCTTAAGATTTCACGCAGTAAAGGGGGAAAGAAGGAGACGGGGAAGGAAGGGAGGGAGGACACTAGAGAGGAAAATACACAACAAAGCAAGGATGACTAAGGAAGGATGAAAAATGACAAGGAAACAACAGGAAGGAGGACATGAGACAAAAAAGGAAAGACGAAGAAGCAACAATGGGAAGGGCACATTGAAGTGAGGAGGGAACTAACGACAGAAGGAAGAAAAGACAAATAAGGAAAGAAAGGTAGGATACAAAAGGACACAATGAGGAAAGAATAGAAGGGAAGATGAAAAAGGAAAAGTAGAGATGAAAGGATGCAACAAAGGAAGGAGGGCACAAAGAAGAATCAAAGGAAGAAAAGAATAATAAGAAAGAAAGTAATAATGGTGCAAGAAAGGAAAAATAACAGACAGAAGTAAAGACATGTTTTAAAAAACAAAAAAAACAATAAAACCAAACATGTCAATTTTACACACAGGTCTACAGGCCAAAACCCATTTGATTTTTGAATGTGTGTGCAGGTTGTGATGTAGCAAATCAAAAGGGATAAAAGGTGAAAAATGACCAGAAAATTTATAAAAGCAATTTCCATAACTTTAAGAACACACTGTGGAAATAATGTTTTGAAGCAAATCTTACAAAAATAATGATCGATTTGTTGCTGTGGATCTCACAAGACTAAAATGTGTTTTTTTTTTTTTTGCTGTTATCCAAAAGTACAACTAAGGACGTGACATCACACATTAAAGTTAATATTAACATTGTGATTTTATGTGAAAAAAACAGACTACTCACTTTTGATTGCAGGTAAAATGAACCTCCCACTGACTTTTCATTGACTTTGAAAAGGTGCTCATAGCTCTGCAGGAGATAAACAGTTCAGAGTCGGTGTGAAAGCACTTTCTTTTTAAATGTAAAAACAGCAACATTAATAAAAAAAAAACCCTCACAATATTTGTTATATATAATCAAACTCATAATTAACCAACTTGATTATAAATAAAGTTAAAGATTTACAAAGCTGTATAATTCAAAAAGCTTTGAGTATTAGCATTCACTAGGAAAAACACATGACATCTGAAGTCAACCCTGATATTTAAACCACAAGTTTCTTCACTACACTAAACTCCAAACCAAAGTCAGTGTTTCCAGGTCCAAGTCCTTCGGTGAGAGAGGCTGAAGTGTGGAACATTTCTAAAAACCTGCCATACTGTGATTTAAACATGTCAGTAAGGAGGACACAACGGTTTCTGGTTGTACCTTCTGAATCTCTTCAGGACTGAGCGTGGAGACGTTGAGGATTTGTTGAGCCTCCTGTAGACTCATCCCGGTGATGCTGGACGCTGCGGCAGACTGCTGCCCGGATCGGCCCCTGGCCCGGGCTGCTGCCTGACTCGCTGGGAGAGGGAGATACAACAGAGATCCATCCTGAAGTGACGCCATGCCAACGTGGCTTACGTCGGAGAATCAGACTAGCAGGTAGATAGATTGTCGTTTTGCAGAAACATAAAAGCTGCTTCTAACACTTGAATAAAACTCCATAATTTTTCCAGGCTGTGAAGAGACCCATGTCTCATTCAATTTTGCTACTGTCATGAATAAACAATGGTATGAAAACATCATCCAGAGGCAGCTTTTGTACATTATCATCATATTGCTTCTGTGTTGTTATGCAACCTTTTACCCAACATGGCTAAGCAACTTTCTTGTCAAGGAAAAAGTGATAACTTAGTGGTCCTCATTTTGTCCATGGCACAAAAAATCTCCAGACCCCAAACTCATGGAGAACTTGTCATTTTTCTAAATATATATATATGTATATGTTTAAAGATCAGGATCAGTTTTTAGTCTTAAAACTTGCACCTCTCTTTACATATTCCTTAAAGGTTAAAGATTCTTTTAAAGAGGTGTAATAACATTTTAATCAAATCCATAACGGCAGACGTGAGGCTCAGGACAACAGAAGCAGAAATACCTGCATACTCCTGTTGTAAAGCCCGGGCAAAAGCTCGTCCCACCACCTGAACACCCATCACAACGATCTGAGCGAGGTATTTAGCCTGAAAGTGTTCAGATTAAAACAGTTATGAACAGTGTCAGCCGGCTGTTTGTGACAAAAACACAGAGACAGAACTCAACACAGAAACACATTAACCGTCTTATTACTGAAGCTCTTTTGAAATGCATTAGGTTCGTTATGTAGAGCAAGTTAAAGACACAGTAGCACTAAAAAAACCCCCACTAAAATACCACCACGACGTATTTTAGAGTTAACGCTGTACATAATCGTATGACACCTGGCAAAAATAACATGTTCTTACCATTTTTATGTCGCTATATAGCTTACACAGCCGATGTGCCGACTCCTGTTGTCACACATGCACATTGAAGGTTACAGAAGCGTCATAGTTCAAGGAAGATCGACAACTAAACATTCAGGACGAATGATCTTGGTGGTACGTTTTAAACATCGCCCCCTGCTGGCGGGGAGGGATGAATGCAGCGTCGCACCACATACGGTGACCATCAACTGTTGTGACTCCAGACGGCGCTGCTGAGAAGCAGCACTGAAATTCAGTAACATATACGGCTATAGTATATAATTTAAAGGCAAAAAATTTATAAATTGATAAAACTAAATAATGTGAATATGAGCCACTGGCTTGAGAAATGACTAAGGTAGGTGTTGCCTATATTAATGAGAGCATACTAACCCTCACAGCAAAGTATTTTAAGGCTAACTTTATAGTTTTCACCGTTTAGTATGCATTTAGGGAAGCAAAGAGTCCAATTGGAGATTCTATACGTCTGTCAGCATGCCTGCATGCCTGCCTGCCTGTCCATTTATTCTGACCATCACAAACTCCAAATAAATAAATATTATTTTAAACCTTTTACAATTAAGAAGAATGTGCCACGCATTTGTATTTAACCCATTTAGCTTTTTAGAGGGGTTTTATTTTTTTAAATGGTCAAGGAAGCAGTTTGAACATAGTAGGAATATGGATGAAGCAAATTTGGAAGAATCCTGAAAGAAAAAAACAAACAAAACAAACACAAACATTCAAGAGGCTGCAAATGACTTGAGACATTGGTGGAGTTTCACCTTGACTCAGGGAACTGAATACAAATGCAGGCCACACTTATAAATTTTTGACTCATAATTTTTTTCAAAAATAAAATACAGTGAAGTTTGTGGCCTTAATGCAAGATTGATGAAATGATAACTAAGAAAAATATTTTTGTCTGATGTGCATTTACCTAGTTTGCCATGAATGAAGCAGCATTGCTCACCACATTAACTACAGAAGATAAGAGAGTTCATATGGTGTTTATTGCAAGACAGTTTTTGAAAAAAAATCCACAAACCATTACTATAAAAACAAAACCACAATGTTCTACTTACTATATAAAAACAAAGCCCAAAACCAGTTAATCCAATCAAAACATACAAGAGACCTTTAAAAATCACAAGCACATACATCCGGTGACATCCACCGTACATGTGTTCAACATGACGAGCAGGAAAATGCACGGCTGATTTGGCCTGATCACATCAGTCATTCTGAGGATGTAAACAACGTTGTTGGATCAATAAATGGTTCTCAACGACTCCAACGCGGCCCTGAGTGATGATTACACAACAATGGCTTCACTTTTAAGTTACTAACACTGTGCTGTTTGCCTAATTAATACCATTCAAAGGGTATTATTCCCCAAACTGTTAGAATATTAACAAGGGTTAAAGTTAAAAAAAACATTAGGCTACCCTGCAAACAAAGTGGAATGATTAAGTAAAAGCACAAGATTCCCAATTTTTCCCCTCCTCATACAAGCATTCCTTAATGGTTAAAGAGTTAATCAAACCCATTAACTAGGACAAATACACAAATGCACAATATCTACCATCAATCAACTGTATATCAATTTATGCTTAAAAAGAAAAGGAATCTATAGTTCCTAACATCAGAGACTCCCCTGTCCCTGTTGTGTCCTTAAGTTTAAGGTGGCATCTGCTGCAGAAGCTCAAACCTGTTACAGTAACTGTGATTTGCATGATCTACTGGAAGACAATCAGTCTTAAGAACTTGTGCTGTTATAGTGGACAATTAGAAAGCAAAGCAGTGGTCCCATGTCGAACCAAACATTCAAGATTTCATTATTTAGATCTACAAAATAAAAATGTGCCATTAAAAGTTAGGAGAAACTAGCCTTGATTCTACATTGTTTATTTTAACAAGCTGCTAAGAGAGTTAACTGGTTATACATCAGGCTGCAGATTTATTCACATTTTCTGATTTGTTATTTTACCGTTGTGTGATTTTATATGATTATCTCATGAATTCATCAAATAGATGAATCCGTTAAAGATATACCAATGAAGACATTTGTTGGCACCCCTGGTAAAGATGTGCAGAAAGCATAGCGTAATCTCACAATGAAAAAAGGGAGAGAAGGGGGGAATCCGAGCTTTCAATATTAGTACAATTAGTCAGAAAAGAAAGATTTTACATTTGATCTTGGAAAAAAAAAAAGCAAATGCTGACAGATTGTGCTTTCCAAGAGGAGTTTGTTTCTTCTATATATCCCATTATTTGTTAAAGTAATTATTTTGTAAAATAAGATGTTTCTCCCATGAAATAAGTATATTAAAATGAAAGGCTGTATTTTTATTTTGCTTTGAAATTATGGCTATTCTCAAGATTAATTTATATTCAGGTTTTACATTTTTACCAAGGGTGCCCACACTTATGTTGTCGTCTGTACAGAGAAAACAACTATTTTAAGCTCAAACTGAATGTGGGATTTCCTGCAGAGAAGTACTAAATATTATGGAAGTTTAATTTACACCATATGAGTTTTTATGTAATGCAATGTTTCTCTTGTTCGGTAGGCTGCGGTGTTCGTTTTCCCCAGGAGATTGTCTGGGTGACGCGTTCAAACACGAATGGCAAAATAACTCTTGAGCTGTCCTTTCCTCTCTGCTGTTGGCACCATGACTTGAAGCAAAGCCCGGATGATGACATCCTCTTTAATCATCCTGAATAAAAGGGAGACAAGAATGAGATCACTAAAACAAACAAAAAAAAAACAAAAAAAAACTGCATCATTTCTTGATTCGAATGAAAACAAACTTTAAACTTCAACCCGCTCAGTTTACATTAATTTGATTTCCTGAATATATTAAACTGTGACTTCAAGTTAAGAACACAACTAATGCAAATACACAAACACAAAATTCAGAGATAATATTACAAGAAAAAACAATAAACAAATACAGTTACTGGAAAAAAAATAATTTATATCACTTGAACTTCAATGTTTTGCTGCACTTCAGCCAAAAGTGCAAAATATTATATTGAGATTTTATGTGGTAAACCAACAGAAAGTAGTGAAATTTTTGTGACATGTATTTTTTTTTAAATACACAAACATATGAAAAGCACAACAAAAATCCAGCAGCTTCTTAGAGAACAAGCAGCATCACTAAAACCAAGGCACAGCATAGTTGTTGGAGATGCTTAAATCAGAGTTAAATAAGTTTTTTTTTTTTTAAGTATCAATACAGGTGCCTGAAAACCTTTTAATTCTTCTTCCAGTTTCTTTTTAAAGTCTGTTTGGCTGTGAACACAACAGTTTGACCTCAGTCACATGAAATAAGTAGATTTCGCTATAATTGTTTTCTTTTTCTTGGGATTTGGTTGAAAAGTGTGAATAATCACACTTTTCAGATTTTTATTCGCAAAAATTGCTTACGTCTTTCCTTCCACTTCATCACTGTGCACTACTTTGTGTTGGTTCTTCACATAAAATATACGTTTTGTGTTTTATTTTCAAGAAGTTGTCACATGTGCTCACCCACTCCTCGTCATCCACACCCTCAAAGGACTCCTGTGGCAGGGGGTCGTCCATGTTTCCCAGCTTAGCCACCATGGCACTCAGGAGCTGTGTCACGCACACACACACACACACACACACACACGCAGACACACACACACCGAGTGTTAAAATCTCATGCTTTTTTTTCAGGTACTACAAAAGGTCCATACATCTGATCTACGACAAACTAATGCAAAGTTTCACCTCGTCTTTTTTCTGTTCATCCGTTTTTTCCTCCAGGTAAACAGACGAGGGCAGGTATTTCCTCACCGGAGCCTCTTTGGGGGCCTCACTCACTGAGGAAAAAAAAAAACACAAACAGAGCTTCGCATGAAGCAACCAAACGTACCAGGACATGTCCAGAGTGTCGACATGCGGGTCTAAAGACGGCATCTTGATGAATATTTAGGAGCTGTGTTGTGTCTGTAGACGCACCTGGCGTCATGTCTTTGGGCTTCAGGCTGAGCTTTTTATGCTGGCCGTTGGAGCCAGAGAGCCAGGCGGCGGCGGTGAGCGCAGGCTCCCACCACACTGCTGTGTCTGGGTACACGTCGTCCTGGAAGAACTCTTTCTGGAGAGCCAAAAAGGAAAAACGTTCTGTTCATTAGAAGTAAACATGAGTAAAAAAAAAAAAAAAAAGCAGGCGGTGTTCCTGGAAGTGTTCGCAAGGGGATTCGGTTGCCTCACTTTAACCCGGGGGACTCTGAAGGCCACCGGCTCTATGGTGGTCTTGGTGAGCATCAGTCCCACAGCTATCTCCACATCTCGCACGTTGCACTCCGTTTTAGGCAAAAAGGCAAGGCCCTGGACACAGGGGAGCACAGAATCCAACACTTTAACTTCAACTTCAATGGATGTGCCGATGATAATTAGGATAAAGTAAGTAGCCTTAGTACCTTATGAGGCTCAGGGGAGTTAAAACTGCTGCATTCGATAAAGTAGGGATCTTCTGGGACCAACTCATAAATGTAGACTCTGGTGTCGCCCTGAAGAAAAGCAGAAAACATAATTTCATGCAAATTATGCTTTAGCCGTGACACACTCTGCAGAGACTTGCGCCAGTTCATCTCTCATCTTACTCACTTTCCCAGTAAGAATTACAACGCTGGTGTCGGGGTCGTAAAATGGGATAAGAGTGGAGGGAGATACGTTTAAAGAAGCGTTGGCTATTGGCCCGGATGACAGGGAGTCAGCGGAGAACAGGTAAAGTACTCTTTCGCTACGACTAAAACAGCAATAGAAAAGAGGACGAGAAGAAGGGTTACTTTGGTCAGTGCTGCTCAGACAGGAGAAAAGTAAATTAAAATAATTTAACAGCCATGATGAACAGACTAATAAAAAGGGTTTAGTTTCCAGTACCTGTCAAATCCTGACACCAGCAGGTACTTCCCATCACACACCCAGACCACACGAGCTCCTCTGTGGCCCTCTGGCCCCGGCCCCTCCTGGGAAAACAAAAACAGCAAGTCTAGGCGAATACTGAAGAGACGTTACAATACGACGACTATTATCTAAGAACTGAGAGACAAATATTACAAAAAAAACGACTGAATCCAAATATAAAAGTATCCAGACCTCTTGAAGTTTTTAATATTATCGTAGAACAACTGAAAATGCCAGATTGTTGTTACTTTGTAAGCTGCTGTTCTATAGTTTGTTGCCATACTTGCACAGGTGCTGTAGATTTGCGAGGGTCATAGATGCGAACTTTCCCATCCTTGCAGACTGTGGCCAGCAGCTTCCCGTCTGGACTCCACGCCATTCCAAACACCTGAACGGGAACATCGGGAAAACCAAGCCAGGAGGAAAACCTTCCATAAGTTTCCCTTCGCTTTATGGAAACATCTCTGCTCGTTCAAATTGCGCCTTCTTTGCTACAGTAACAACCTACCTGGTCCTGGTGGCCGGTGAGAATCTTGACCTGCTCTCCGCTCTCCAGGTTCCACAGTCTGACTGTGAGATCGTAGGATGAGGACACCAGGACTCCACTGGCCAGAGGGTGAAACTTGATGGAGTAGATCTTCTCGGTGTGGCCTACAGGGAGTCGGGGGGTAGCCATCAATACAACTGAGACTTCAAGAGTCACACCAGAAAATGTGCAAGTTTATTTTGTTTGGCAAGTTTTCCAGATGCATTTGAAATAAATACTGAGAAAGCTGGAAAATGTTACTTCCTCCCCGGAGATTTATTGCGATTTCTTCAAACTCCCGCCAAAGCCAGAATCATTAATACATAGATTTAGGTTGATTTTGTTTCTCTATGCAATATGACCTACCTTGCAAGACGAGCTTAGGCTCAGTCAGCGTCTCTTTCAGCCCACCCTCAGGTACCTGCCACATCCTGATTTTAGCATCATCTCCAGCTAGACAGAGACATTCAAATATAAACTCAGAGACACGCTCAGATAAGTTTGTGAGGAAGAAGTTTTTATCTGTAAAGGTGGAGTTTGTTAGTAAGGATGCATTCACTCACCCACTGCCAGTCTGTGTGTGTCAAAGGGGTCCCAGGAAAAGTCGGCCACGTTTACAGAGTTCTGGATGGTGGGCAGAGCTGTGTCCGGCTGCCTCCCGGGTCCAGAGCGCTGAGGAGAGGGGAAAAAGTCAAACAGCTGGAGTACAGCTGTGGTTTTACATCTAACAAGCACTAACTAAACTAAATTCTCAGGGGGTCGAAGGGACCATTAGCTCAACTGGAAGTCTCCGATTCAATTTGTGCACACTCTCAGAAAGCACATTAGTTTTGAATAAGGCTAGTTACTGCACCAGGATTGGTAGGGGATGTGTGTATACTTTTTGGTAAGCTTCCTTAAGTATAACAAATAACAAAATGTTTTTATTCATACCTCAAACACAACAATCTGGCCTCCTGCTATGGCGAGCGGGACGGCCACACGTTGGCGGTTTACGCAGAAGCCGTCACACTCGCCTGGCGTCGTCAGGTTGAGGTTCCGGATGTTGGTGATGTGTTTGTCCCGGTGCATCACCGCACCCTGGATGTGTCGGAATTTGGATGTTGGTCCTGATTAAAAAAGAAAACCTTAGTTTAAAAAACCCCCCAAAAAACAAACATCTAAAACAAATAATTATTCTAAAAATACGGATGTGTGCATGCGTTAGTTTCTACCCAGCATGTTTTGGATTGTCTTTACGCTCTGGCTGGGACTGGGGAGGAAGCCTGAGGAGAGACCAGAGGTGGAGGAGGGAGAGCGGGACGGGGCAGCGGTGCTGCTGGGGGTGCTCAGAGGACTACTGGAGGTGGAGCAGCCGTGAGGCTGATCCTGGAAAGAGCAGAATGGTGTTTTAAATTCTGCTAATCAAACATAAAGCTCGTCCTGCTTTAGAAAAACAAAAAACACATTTTCTTACCTCTTTGCTTCCTCCGCGGGGCAGCTCCTTCTTAACAGGCGTCTGTTTTGCTGCTGGTTTGGGTCTCTTGTCTGGGTGGAGGCTGACTTTATCCACCTTGGGACAAACAGAGCTGCTTGTTTGAGCAACCTTCAAACTTTTCTAAGCTGCTGTGAGCGAGGTTCTGTTACCTGTTTGTTCCCTCCCTTCCACCACTCCTCGGCAGACATGGCTGGAGTCGTGCCCGCCGTGTCTGGATAAAGGTCATCATGAAACTCCTGGCCTGAACTCTGCAAAACGAAGAACGAGATACAAAAGCTCAAGCAATAAAACATCTGTGGAAAGGAAATCGAGATGTATGCGGAGGCCAGAAATCCGTTGTTTGCCGGCGATACCTTGCGAGGGACTTGGTAGCTGATCGGAACGATGCAGCTGTCTGTCAGCTGAAGAACACGCACCACTTCACAGGAAATGACATCCAGTGCCAACTTTGGCACCATGGCAGCGCCTCGAGTTGAAGCGTCAGTCAGACAGTGACTCACTGTGAGAAAGTTAAGAAAAAGAGGGAACAATATAGGACAGAATTAAAAAAAAAAATAAAACATTTCTAAGCAAGGACAAAAACAACCACATTTTACCTTGAGTCAGGAAAGGCTCAGCGGCGGAGACTTCAAAACAATCAACTGCAGTGTCTCCCTAAGCGGAGAAAGGGAAGCATTAATAAATCTGAGTGAGTTCAACATAATCTTTACAAGAAGAACACAAATATACAGCTTACAATGCCAGTGAGCATGAGGAGACCAGTGTCATCATCAAACAGAGGGACCAGCAACCTGTAGAAGGAGACAAGGATGAAGAAAGAGAGAAAACATTGAGAATTTTTTTCTTTGCTTTTGCATCACTTAGCGTTTTAAGTTACAGCAGGTTCAAGTTGAAAGGTGTTGCCACTAGATGGTGCAGTTGACTCAGTAAAAGGTGACTTCAACCCCTTTTACAAACTCAGCTGCACAAAATATATATATTTTTCCCACCTGTAACAATACTGTGGAGGCTATGCACACAACAAATACTGTGTATTTCTGTTTAAAGTCAAGATTAAGCAGCTCCATATAAATCAGTCACAGCATTTCCCCCCAAAAACAATCATCAGGTCCTGGACAGAAAATTAGAGAACTAGCCAAAGTAAAATTTAGAAAAACCTTCAAAAAACTGGAGAATCTGTTGATTGAGGTTTCTATTTGGAATAATTCAATACAATAATAATTTTGATTCTTAAAAACAGGCAACGAGAATCTTTTAAACAGTGTCACTGTTTTTAAATTGTTTTATTCTGTTTTATATTTGTGTATATGTAATAATTCAATTTTGTTTTGTAACCAGGTTGCTGTGTACTGCAGACTTCTGCCCAGGTCCCCCTTGAAAATGAGATCTAGATCTCAATGGGGTTTACCTGGTTAAATAAAGGAATAATAAAAATAATAATAATAATAATAATAATAATAATAATAATAATAAAAAAAAAACAAAGCAACATCTTTCTATGTAAAAAAAATAAAGTTGTTTCCACACTACAGCACAGAATTGGCCATGTGTCGTTGCATCTCTGGTAAAAATGTACCAAAAAATCTTTAAAAAATAAAATTATGTTTTAGTGCAATCTCTCACTTAAAATTTTAGAAATCCAAACTTTATTCAGTTAGAAACAAAATCTATTATGAAATTATTAGTTTCAACAAAATCCCTTGAGACTCAAAATCCCTGTAAAATAAGTAGTACATGTGGCTTTTTTTCCCCAATTCATATTTTTTTTATCTTGGTAAATTTCCGTTTCTGTTGGGTATCAACAGAAAACCACAAGAGAACACCGTGATGATCTTTGGGAATTTTTTTGTTTTGCTTCATCTTGGTATCCTGCTTCCTTGTTCCCTGTGTGTTTGATCAGCCATTTTTCCCCACTTCCTGAGTCCAACTTGTTTTCCTTCACAGCTGTACCTTGTTCCTAATCAACCACCTGTTCCTTGTTCAGTAATCAACTCTCCAGCAGTTTGATATATCCTACTGCTACCTCCAGCATGTTTCCTGGTTCTTGTGGTTTCCCTGGACTTTGACTTTTTTTTTTCTTTTCTCTTCTTATTTTATGAAGCAAACATTTTTATTTTTTAACCTCCTACACTGGGGTCATTCTCTTCACCATTCTGTATAAACTGTATTCCCAGCACTTACTATATGTTACTCATAACTGCGCCACAAGTGATTTTGTAAAAAAAATATCTTAATATTTCTTCCTAATTAAATAACATATGATGTCACAGTAATAGAGGAATTTATTTAAAAGTTTCTTTTACACAACTTTACTAGGCTTTCCAATAATTATGAATTTGATTGGATCTTTATGGATTTCAATGCTTGGTAGTATGATTTCAATACTACCAAGAAATGTCTTCACTGTAAATTTATTTCATAGTATTGACATCATCAATGTTGACGGTAAATCACCCATTTTGGATTATTTGTTAAACAAAACGAAGGCTCAACAGAGCAAACTGGTGTGAAGCACAAAACAATCAAGTCAAACTACAGAGATATTTCTTCTGAACCACTTGAAACCATTTCCTGTTGGTGTACTGCAAACTTTACTCATGCAGGTCTAAACAAGTCCACAGTCACCTGCCACCTCTCGTGATACACACTAAGAGGATTGAGGGCTGCAGAACTTAATAAGGAAAGTACAACTGGGTACCTAAACCAAACAGGAAATACTTCTACAAACAACCGGGGTAATCTAGGCAAATCTCCCCCATTCTTCACTGCTATTCTATTCTAAGAGTCGCAGCCAGGCCGCGTCATGATTTCCTCTGCAGGTCACAGTCGGGATAAGGACAGAGTCCAGGCTGACTGAAGTGGAGAGACTCACTTCCAGAGATGGGTTTATGATGACGACCTTGTGCAACGCTTCTATTCCAGGGCCACTTGATGCTGACAGACTGGTGATGTAATGCTCCAACTATGACAGTGTAATGACAGGGTTAGTTGGAGTATGTAAGGCGACAACAAATGGTGACACGCAAGGGACTTTTTTTATTGTTGTTTTCATGCGAGTAGCAAAATATAAGAGCATGTGACAGCATGTCATGGATGATTGTATGAAAATCATGAAACAAGCAGTATCAGATTAGAGTCTATGAACAGCTAATAGTTGGATGTATTCACGATTTTTCTTTTATCCTTAGTCTTTAATAAATCACTCCAGTTTAATGTCAGAAACTGTAGAAGAGAAAGGTAGCTCCATCAACAATCATCAAAAATCAATGACTACAACAGACCGCAGTTTGTGAGGATAAAAGGTTTTTTTGTCTGACCAGTAGATCAGCAGCACAGGAGCACCACAGGGGTCTGTACTCTCACCATTACTTTTCACTTTGTACACCTCAGGTTTCCAGTAAAACTCAGAGTCCAGTAATCTAGAGAAATGCTAAGGAAACTCTCTGGGTGTATTAGAGAAAAGGCTGAGAACAGAAAGCTGGTTTGGTTTGTGGCCTGGTGTGGAAACAACCGTCTTATCCTAAAAGTCAATGAAACAAAGAACACAATTGTAGATTAAGGAAGAAAAGGAATTGGTCAAACAGTATTTCTGTTATCTGAAAAGAAGTGGAGGTGGTTAAAGAGTATAAATAGCAGTCTACAAGAAGGAACAGAGGAGACTTTACATCCTGGAGAACCTTAAGTTCTACAGTGTTTTCAGCAAGATGCTGCAGATCTATAGGTTTGCTGTGGGGAGTGTGATCTATTCAACCATTATCTTTTGGGTCAACAGATTTAAAGCCAGTCAGTCTTTCTATCTAGATTAATTTATAGCTGACAAATATTTTGAACTGTTCATGTTGGTTTTTAATAAGGGAGATCAAAGAGGCAGGGAGGCTGTGTGGGGATGGATTGCTCAGCAGGATCACTATGACCTTACTGTTCAACGAAATCCACACCAGGAAATATAAAAAATAACATTCGGAAAGGTCATTAGCCATCTATTCAACTGTTTTGCTTTAATTTATATGTGTTCACTCTCATATGTTGTCAGATTTATTAGCAGTAATATTTCATATTGCTAACACGTTGGATTGGCTACGTGCTATCTCACTTGTTTATTTTGGTGGGGGGGCTGCATGTGAAGGATGTGGTTTCTCTTTTTGCACACTACAATACAGACATTTTTATTTCTTTAGTGATTGCTTACCAACTTATTTTTAGTCTGGCTTTAACTTGAATGTCACAGTGAAAAGATAAAAACAAGTGCATGAGCAGTGTTGATTACAATCCACCTAATCCATAAGGGATATATAGTAAGAGACAAAAGAAAGGTAGAAATTCTCCTCCTCTTGAGTTTTTTTTAAAAGTCTTGTGATTGGTTTAAGAACAATTAAAAGCAGGACACAAATAACACCTGTGCCTCTTTTTAACCTCTCTCTTCTCTGTTGCAAGTCGGTGAAGTCAGCAAGGGGCGGCCACGCTTGGTTAGCTCGAGTCTCTGTTCCCATGTCCGAGTCTGTCCACAGGGAGTCCACCTCCATTCCCACTCTGCTCTCCTTTGCTCTGTCCTCCCCACAACAAAACTACCTTGCTTTGTCCCTCAAGCTCCCCCTGCACCGTTAGTCCCAATTAGCTCTCCGAATTGCCCTCGCTCTCTCCGAGGTCTTATCTCCGCTTTTCTCACAGTAAAAAGTACAAGTCAAACAGCCGCATAATAGAAGCGGAGCTTTATCTCTGACTGTGGTCACTGTTTGCCGTCGTTTTCGTGGTCCACCTCCTCACAGGCCCCGTTTTCCCACACAGCCAAACGCAGACGCATGCAGGTGCATATTTACGCACACATAATGGGGGAGCACACACGCATAATAAGTGCTAATGATGCGGATTTAAATGACGTCATGACGCGGTATCGCAGAGTTAATTAATTAAGAGTCCGCTATGCAAATCTCCTTCACACAGACTCATTGTGAATGAAAAAAAGAAGCTTTTATGCTCATTCAGAAAAGTCAGATGCATTTCCCTGTTTTCTGTGTGCAATTAAAATAAGTTTAGCACCATAATCATGATTACATAACATCCCAAAAACAACATTCCAACATCTCTCAGGCCTATCTGCACCTAATAATGTCTCAATTCAACCCAAACTCCTCTAACTATCTGCAAAGAGCCATCAGAGTATCAAAAAAAAAAAAAAAACCCACCTGCCTCCTTTCTGAGCTGCCATCACCTCACACCACTCATTTCGCACAGAAGCCAAATGAAAATCATAAAATGACCTTCTCCCTCTGACAGCAGCCTTCAGCACCAGCAGATATGATGGGTATATTACTCCTGCTATCTGTGTTTAGAATTCAGATCATTAGAACGTGTTGTCGTTTAATAACGCGCGATAATGTAGTAAACACTGTGAGTCGTATTAAGAGGCCAGACAAGTAGAGACATGCAGAGCAGACAAAAAAACAAACTGATGTGCTCATTTATTGGGTATTTGTGCCTGAAAGAGACACTTAAAGGTGATTCAGTTCAACATGAACACATGTAGTGAAGCTGATTACTGCTCAGCAATCAGGGAATCATGTATAACCTCGCTTTTCTAACCAATTTATTAAGAAAATAGGCAAAATACTTTGGAAAAGATCAAATTGCATTAGGTAAAGAGTGAAGAGATTTTTAGTGGGCTATGACTCACTATGGTAACAAAAACATCAAACCAATGTGACAAGATGTGGACACATTTAAACTAAATCAACAGTTTTACATGGTACCGGAAAAAAAAACAAAAAAACATTCAAAAATATGAAAATTGTATTCAAAACCTAAGAAAGCATGTTTTATACCTGATATTTATAGTAAAATACCTCATGCTCTTTTACAAAAACACACAAAAACCAATATGCTGCACACCTGAATGACTCCATACAGGCACCAGCCTTTCCCCCTGATACCATCAGACTCACCCAGTGGGTGTAATGTGCTCCGGCGTAGGTGGAGCTAATTGAAGCAGACTGCAGAGGTATAAGGTTATGAGGTTTGACCAGATGAGTATCAGTCAAAGGGACCTTTCTCTGTCGTATCAGATCATGACCTTCAGCAAGGCCTGCCTTAATAATAAAAACATGCACTAGATATGGCAATAAGCTCCAGATGACAGGTAGTGAGCCTGAAAATGGAAAGAGCTAGCGAGGGGAGGTGGAGGCCATTAAGGAATGCAACCCCTATGTTTTAAAATTTGTATCCTAGCAATATAAAAAAAAAAATACTGTTTTGCACATTTAGTGGCCTTAGAGTATAGTCAATAGTAGGATGCGTCTTCTGGATTTCTAAGAGATAAAACGAGACTAAATATAGGAACATTCACGTCAAAGAACATCTCTGGAGACATACGAAAGGAGTAACTAGACCTTGATGTTAAAAACAATCTTAAATCACTGTGAATGATGCCTCCTTTTTATTGCAATCTAAGACATTCATCACTAACTTCAAAGTGTAACCATGTAGCTATGTAGGCTTGAGATATTTCCATGATCAGTATCTGATTATGAAGCTTAAAGCAGCACCAGTTAATAATGTGGCTGACGTTTCGTCGAAAGCTGGGCTGTAAACAAAGAAATTAGCGTTGCATTTTATAGCAGGGCTCTTAAGTGATTCCAGTAATAAGTATCTGATAAAAATAATTCATATAAGCTGCATATCCTCTATTGTTACAATATTTCCCTTTTTAATTTTCCTTTTTTTGTGTCCCCAGACAGGCGATACACTTATTGTCTCGTTGTAAAGAGTTAAGCACACTCATGCTGCAGGCCAAAGATTGATAATATCTCCTCAACAATGGAAGGAATGAAGCAAAGTAATCCGCTAACGCTAAACTGAATTCCTAAAGAAACAGGATGAAAATGAGAAACTGATCACAGAGATGATATGTGAGCTTATTTTGACATTTATAATAAGTTTCATATGAGTTGTCACATCTTTTTCAACATACATGGCTCATGTCTCTTTTGCTTTTGGACCATATGTTCCTGTTAACATAGAAAATGGAGACATCATGAGACTGACAACGTGAAGTTAGCAATAAGATAAGAGTTCTTCCTCAACACCATCTCGGTAATTCTGTATGCTTACATCTATCAGCCGTTTTCATGCCAGTTAGTTGGAAAATCAGAATTAAAGCCTGCATTTGAACTCCAAGTCAAAATCAATACTCTAATCCTTGTGAAACCTGAGCACAGCATTTTTATAGAAAAAAAAAATGTCAGGAAAAAAAACCCCAATAAGCTAAAAAAAAAAAAAAAAAAAAAACTGTGGCTTTAAGTGAACTAAAAACAATTACAGCTGCGTATGTTTTCACTATTCTCTAAACTGCAGACTGAGTGAAGCCTTACGATGAACACACTGGCAGCTGAAACGTACCGTAATGAGCCGCACACTTTTTCCACTGACCAGTTTCTCTGTTTCCACTATGTGCGTTTAATGAGCGCTCCGGGTCTGCCTGCCTGCCTGGCTACCTTCAGAAGCTAGTTCATTAGAAGGGAATTAGAGCTGACGCTCTGCGTTCCTGAGAGGAAAAGAAAAGCAGGAATTGTCAGCAGAGGGGCCAGCTGTGGCTCCAGTCTCAGATGGGCTGCCAAGCTTCTGCTCCACCGGGTTGGTATGAGTGCCATTGTACCACACATCGAGTGCAACAGAGGTGCAGGTATGAATGCACGTTCAGGGTTTTAGTGAAAACATTGATGAGACAAGTTCTGTTATAATACCCGCAATCAAAAATATCACACATAAAATTGACAACTGATTCCATCCGAGCCTCAAGATACATGTCGTCCCTTCAGCTTCTTTTTAGAGATGTGGATCATTTCTCCACCACAAATGAGTATAAGTAGATTCATAGATTAAAACTATAACAACAGTTTTTAATTTTAACGTAAAACTCCAAACAGTCTTGAAGTAACGATAACTACAATGGAAACGAATGACATTTTCCTCAACAAATTAAAAACAACCCTAAAACATTATAGGGATATAAATCCAATCCAGTCTCAGGAGAGTGTTGTGAAAAGGCGTGACTAGTTATTCACAGCCAAGAGGTAAAATATTTCCTCTTAGTGCAATGAAATTATTTTCTACTTGAGTTGTAGGATGATCTAAGCAATCATTCTTTTATGATTTTAATATATTTGCATAGAGGCGAGTATGCACTGGTGAAGAATGTGTGCAAACTGGGACAAATGGAAGTAGGACGTGTTGAAGAAACATGCGCTCAAACGGGGAAAGAAGTGAACTGATCTGAAACCCTCGCTAGCATTAGCATCTGTTAGCATTAATGGTTTACATTAATAAAACAAGAAAAATAATTATCAGATTTTAAAATAAACATTCATTTTATTGTAGTTTTTCTTTAATCTTTAGATAAACAAGACAAATGTAAAAAAAAAGAAGAAGTTTAAAGAAAAAGCAGCTTGAAAAAAAAAATCTGCAAAATCTTGTTTTTATTTGTTTATGCACTAGGAGACGATCAAAGCTTCGACAGGTCTGATTGTTATTTACAAAAAGCTATGCGATATGGACACGATCACACATCAAAACATTAGATTAATCAGGTCTAATGACTCCAGTTGCACATCTTCATGTTAGCTTGCACACAGAAACACTCATGCAGAACTTTTAAATGCCCGGTAAACTGGTCCAGACTGGCTTGGTTATAAAACAGGCAGGTCACTGGTTGTAAATTAGCAGGATGGCTCCTTCCCTTCGCATTCAGAGCTTGGGCGAGGTTGGGGTTTTTTGCAGAATGTGGGTGGGCATGAGGAAGTTGGAGTATGTAAGAACCGTAAGAGAAGTTGGGTGTTACAGCACTAATGGGAAACATAAACCCCTAACGTGCACATTAAGCCAACTCAGAAAAGTCAGAATGCTTTGGGGGCGGATGGCAGAAATAAACAGCACATTTACTTTCAGTGTTGGCTTGCGAACACGGGGGCCGTATCTGTAAGGTGCCGTTGGCTGAGAAGTCCTGGAAAAGATGCGTTCCGCATTAACCCCGACGGCCCCGGCTATATGACCGTGTAATGACCTGTCGCCAGGAGCCTGGGAGCTGCCGGCTCTCAAGACAAAGTCAGAACAGAGACAAGGGTGGGTGGAAGTCACAGACAGCAGCAAGGTGAGGATCAAAACGGGTTCTAATGACATTAGAAATATGGAGCAGACATGCTCACAGCTTGAGGGTGAAACTAAGAAAAAAGCTTCTAACAAAATCGCATTTATCTTTAAGAAATTAAAGATGAATGTATTCAAAAGTATTCATGCCCTTCAAACTCAGTCAGATTTAGACATGTTAGAGTCCTCATTATTTTGAAGGTATGAGGTAAACCAACACGAAGCATCACTTCGCTGTGAATTGGAAGGAAAGTGACAGAGTTCTAACCTTAATTTTATTTACAAACAAAAATCTGAAAAGTGTGGCATGCAGGTCCCCCTGAGTGAATATTTTGTAGAGTCAATTTTCAAATGCAAACTCAGCAGCAAGTCCTTTTGTGTTCATCTCTACTGGCTTTGCGCATCTACTGACTGAAATCACCATCCGTTTAATTTAAAACAGCTTAAGCTCGGGAAGATGGCCTGGAAAGGATGAAAATACATTTTCAAGTTGCACCAAAGAATCCTCTAGAGTAAAATCTTCCCTTTAACATTTTTTTAAAAGAAATGTCCACCTGCCTCAATCATTTGTGCTTGGGAACCAAATTTGTACAACTCTTGCTGTCTGGGACCACAGAAACTTGTTTCAAATAATGTTTGAGCTGTTTTTTTGGACACAATGTCCTAAAATGACATCTGATTTAAATTTGAATCTCCTGCAAATGACTAACTCTTACCAAATTACTTTTCCTTAAGCAAAGCTAGCTGTTATTAGACAAAATGTGAATTGGTTATTGTATTAGGAGCAAGAGCCAGCCCCGAAAATACTCTTCATAAATTGATTATCTTCAAAAATAAACCACAGAAGGAAAATTTCATGCTCTAAATGAGAAGAATGTTTCAGCGCACCAGACAGTTGCTGATGAAGTCAGTCTTGGTTGTTTACTCAGTTTTGTTATCTTAGCTAACCTCAAGCAAGGACTGAGTAGTTGCTGTTCGAAACTCGGCTAAGCTCCAGTGCAGTGTGTGTTTAACAAACTCGATGACTGATTTACTGCCTTAAGAAAATATTGAACAGTGAACAACACGATCACATGGTCGTCAATGTGCTCAACAGCAACAGTCCAGCCAATAGTTGGAGTCTTTCTTGAAACAGAGGAGTTTCAAGAAAGAACGCGTTTAAGAACCTTTAAGAACCTTTAAGAACGCGTTCACACTGCTTTAAAGAACTGTGCATGACACTTTCCCCCTGGCACAGCCAAGAAAGAGTTATTGAAAACACTAAAGCTCTAAAATTCAGTAATTTATGGACACAAACACGACCGCTTTATGGGTATTTTTAAAGCCCCAACACACATGTGTGGACGAGAGAGAAGGTTCGCTCAAGGAGTAGGAATCAGAAGCAAAAATATGACCTTAAATCACTACTGAGGATTTCAATGAAGCATCCCTATGTTTTTAGTTCACAAATGTTTTGACTAAGTTTTGCCTTATGATTTCGCTTTATCAGATGGCTTCATCTTTGTGGCTTCTCAGCTCATGTCAGTACAGGACTTCATTCACTAGAGATAATGACACTCTTACTCTCCAGTCAGCATCTTCACAAGGTGCTTTGCTTTTGTTTCAAGGTAGATGCACCCATTTTACACACCAGAGCATGTTCATCTCTTTCTTGAAGGGTACAATGGCTGGACAGTTTCATAATGTTTCTTCGTGAGCCTTACATTTCCAGGCATCTGGAAGTTGCACCTCAGGATTAACCAGGCTTGTGGAGGTCTTCAATTCCCTTTCTGATATCTTAGCTGATTTTGTTCATTATTACCCTATCAGAAGCTTACAAAGCCATGACATCATCATCTGGGCTTAGCAGCGAAGTAGTCTTGGTTTTTGTAATTCTGATTTTGACGGAAGTGTTAATCAAATCTTTTGTTTTTGAAAAGATTTTTGGAAAATCTAGATTTTTTTTCGACCAATGTACTCCTTGGATTTCCATAGTTCAAAGTGACATCAGATCACCCAAGAACTACCATCTTGTTTAAGAGACAAGTTTTACAAGTTCTGTTTATATGGAATTTGAATTTAGGTCAACTCAAAAAAAAAGAGATTGGGGGGAAAAAAAGCCAGTTTTTGAAAATATTTTCTGTCATTTATTATTTCTTTTAAAGGAAAAAAGAGGTGGTGGTGGTGGGGGGGGGATGTAATAAAATTTGAAATCAAATTTGGCATTTATTTATTTTGAGGCCATATCGGTCAGTCCTGCAAGCAACAGAAAGAAAGATTCTTCCTTTTGAAGCTAAGAAAAAACAAATACGTAAATAAAAATTGTTTACTAATTTCTCCATTGTAAATCAGACATCAATTTGACCCCGTTTCCTTTTACATCCCTAAGATTGTTCTGCTAATGTACCCCAAATCATAAGCCTCTGCCTTCTCCATAAGTGCAGTACTTTCTCTGAGAGCCCTACACACCTATCATAAATCATTTGCTTTAATGGCCAAGGCATGAAAAAGTAAAGCAAATAAACAATAAAAGTCTGATTTACTGTAGCAAGATGGTCAAAGAAAGAGAGAAGAAAAAAAAAGAAGAAATACCCAGTAGAGGAGATAAGATTGCATCACATGAAGGCTGTTAATCATGATGGTTATGCATGTCTATGTATATATGAGATTGCATGTGTGTGTAAAGGTCTTAAGAAGGAGGCTTTGAGATCTATCACGCAACATCTGGGAGAGTTAGAGATAGGACGAAGCAAGAGACGGTTAACGAAGAAAACACAGCTGCAACATGATGATCAGCTGGATGAACTGTGACTTTTGCAACCAGATCCGGTGCCGTGATGCAGCCGCGAATAAAAACAGACATTTTTTAAACTGTTCTTTTCCTCTACATTTCTGAGTATATCTGATCAGAGGAGAAGCCATGTTAGCGAGAGAGAGAACTGGTGATGAAAAGGTTCGATTTACAGTCTCTAACGTTGCTTATTCAAAGAGTAATGTGTTGTAACCGAGCCAGGGAATTATGTAACTTAATCATTGAGATTAGAGAAACCTCACAGAGGAAGATGCATAATGAAATATTTTACATGAAGACAAAAAAAAGTCACAATATAGTTAGTTTAGCCCAAAATGATTAAGACTACTGGCAGAAATATGTTTTTATTTACATTTTAATAAAACTAGAATATAAAAATATTATTTGCTTATTATAGCATTTTCAGTCAAACCAAGCTTTTAATTTTTTGCTGAGGAAAGTCTTTGAGGTTGGTCTTTGAAGTCAAACTAATCTTTAGTTCACTCCACTGAGTCTCCATCAGATTTAACTTGGGGGTCCAGCTGAACCATATAAAAATGTTTATATAACTTTCAATCAGAAAAATATATATATATGAATATCTTGGTAAAGACTGACTTACATTAAACCTTAATCAACACGGGGTATGAATAGTTTTGGGGCTTAAATATTTTATATTCTTGACAAACATTTTTTTGTAGGTCTTTTTGTTTTTTGTTTTATCGTGTTCATTAAAATACTTTTTATCATAAGATGTGTTTAGCTGTTTGTCTTTCTCAGTGTTTATGAGATGCTGCAGTTTCTCTAGTTTTCTTTCTACTTTGCAGACAGAAACCTAAACTGTCTGCGCCGTCTGAAATCCTCCACCTTCTCACAATAAACAACCCTGAGCAGGCATTTACAAGCCTACATCCAGGTTCTGTCCACTCTGCTCCAACAGCACACGATGAAGCCGATTTGAGCAATTTGTTTGCAATACTGACTCATATTCCTCTGAGGAATAAAACTAAGAGCTGCTAAAGTTGCAAAGAGTTACATCAAGGTTAAAAGCCGACTGGAAAATGGCAAAGTCAACAAAAAAGGATCCAACGTAGTAATCTGAAGACAGAAACAAACCAGTGACTACTTGTATCTTTTTTTATTTAATCAGCTACTTGACCTCGTTTTAATGTCAAGACCTTTTCCGAGACACTGCTGCAAGTGACACACTCACTATCTGTGTGCCTGTACTTGTATTTGTCTTCTTTTGTTTGAGCAAACAGGTCACTTTAGAGGCAAATTACTTAATGAGTGTCAAGTTAAAATCAAACACTTTAAAGGGAGCTTTAGACAAAGATCTGGTCTGATCATAAAACACTGAGGGGTCGAAGAAGAATTAGTGCAATTAGTCTCTGGAGCATAAACAACATGTAACATGCATTTATCATTTACCTATTTTACTTAAATACCCTTAAATAAAATGTAAAGTAATAAGCAGCCCGGCTCTACCTGTATGTAAATTCAAAGAACTCCTGTTTCAAGTCAACTACAAGCCATTCAGGCGACATAGCAAACACATCGCAGTAGATGTTCTGTGCAAAAAAAGACCAGCAAGTTTTGAAAAAAAAAAAAAAAAACCTGTTAGAGGGAGACAAATTATTTAAAGAGAGAGGAAAGAGAAAAATTAAAACCTTGAGCTTTTTGATTACAAGAATATTATCCTGGACTGGTAATCTTGCAGGACGCATGGATTCGACAGACGGTTGTATGACGGTGAGTTAACCTCTCCGAGCCTCATCGTTTATTGTAAGTTATTCAGTCGTTGAAATATGCATCGTGACCTGAAGTGATCTGTGCTGCATAGCTGCTCTCATCTCCTTCAAAGAGTGTCTGTGCAGTCATGCTAAACATACCTCAGCTGAGCTGCTGCGTCTTAACAAACTCAACCACAGGCATGTTTCTCCTACTCAATGCCTAGAATACCAGAGTGAGAATATGACTAGAATGAAGAGGTGAGCAAAAACAAAGAGAATGAGCTGAGTAAACAGCTTGCAAGCATCTTGGAATAAACCAAACCGGTTCTTATTGCATTTAATGGACGAGAAAAGAAATCACCAAAACAAATTAAGATATGATCAGATTTTAAAGTGAAACTAAAGATGAGGAAAAAAAAGAAAGAAAAAAACAGAATCTGAAATAAGGAACATTAGTCTGAATTTATTTGAGCTCTGTTAATGATGATCATGGGAAAATGTCATTTCTGTATGACCCTAGCTAAAAGTAACCAAGGGAGTGGAGGTCAGCAGGGTCTGCTAAACCAACCTACGCCCCCTGTACCTCGCCCCGTCACTGTAAGATCACTCTGCACTTCATCACCCCGAGTTTCTCAAAACAGAGCTCCAGCTGGTGCTTACAAATATATTCATACTTCTTAAATCCTTAAATCTTTTAACATTTCATCATGATAAACCAATTTAGAGTAATTTTCTGCTAATTGTTTTCTACTTTGCAAAAAAAAAAAAAAAAAAAAAAAAAACTCTCAGCCAGATTGCACACAATTTTTGTGGAGATTAATCTTCAAGTCTTGCCTTAGATTCTCAATTAGATTTAGGTCTGGACTTTGACTAGGCCATGCTAGCAGAAGGTGTTGTTTGGCATCAGACAGGTGCAACTGTGGGATTGTCTTGCATTTAGCTCCATCCATATACCAATTAATTCTCCTCTCCCATCTGAAGCAAACAATTCCCACAACAAAACATGGTCACCACTGTGTTTTCTGGTGGGCATACTGCAGACATGACGATTACCGTGTTAGCTTTTAAGTTCTATAAACTAATACTAAATTTAAATGTGGTCTCCTCTGTGCTTATGCGTTTGCAGTGTCCTCTGTGTGACTTGTGGTAAACTACAAGTTCATGCTTTCTTCTTGGCACTGTCATATTTTCTAATTAGGTAGCTTCTGAAGGAACTGGATGTTATTTAGGGATGTCAGTAAAAAATGGGGCTAAAGAAAAATGCAGGCCACAATTTTCAGATGTTCATTCCTGAACAGTTTGGACACCCCATATGCCATTACTTTTTCAATTATCCACTAGTTTATGTTGATTTATCAAATAAAATCTCAGTAAAACTCTTGGAAGTCTGTCTATTGTAAAGACAACATATGAAGAAGTAGTACATATCACTGTAGTTTCTGTTAGCTCTCTGTTTACAAATCCAAGTTGCTGCAGCTCACAGAGGATCCAGTAAAGAGATAAACATCATAAGGTAATATCTTTAGTTGGTTTAATACTGTAGGTTAGTGAAGCAAGGATTGCTTTTTGTGTATATTTACTACACTAATGCCCTCTGTGTGAAACAAGCAGCTCATGTGACCTTAAATGTTTAAAATACAATATCTGTGCTTATGGTACCTTTTTGTAATGGTAAAAAGAGCTCTGACGAGGCCAATTTGTCCAAATTAAGCCAAGAGAAACAACAAAATGACAAATATCTCTATGTATAGTTAATGTGGAAAAAATGAAAATAAAAAAGTCAAAACAATAACAGGGAGAAACAGGAACCAGATTTCTTTTAAAAACTTGCCCCAAAGCTAGATCCAACTCCCCAAATCGCCCCTTTCCTAACTGATGGTGAGAAAAAGGTTGAAGAAAAAAAAAGAAACCCCTTTAATCCTAAATCTAAACTGAGTCGAGGAGATCCACTGTTCCCTGATCCCTGAGCCACGCTGGGTCCGACTACCAGATGATGGTGAATTATTTTATTCAAACTTCCTCTAGAGAGGACAGCTTTATGAGGGGCACGATGACTTACAACGGGGTAAAGTTGGCTGCAAAGCTTGGATGGGAAGAGTCAATATTTCAGCCTTAAATGATATATTGCATTGGACGGCAGGATTAATTGTTTGCTCTCACACAAACAGTAACAACTTCTGCTTTCAGTACACTCATTACTCCTCTTTCCACTGGCTATATTTTATTCCCTCATATCCAGCTTTCCCAGAACTGCATCTAATTAACCCTGCATGCTCCCAGTTTGTTAGCCAGGTTCTTCCTCCTCTTTTTGCATGACACTGCATTTTTCTTGGACATTTTTTTTCCCCCAAGCTGCAGGGTTAAAGGGTTCGGTGGGAAAAAAAGGGCAAATGGAAGATGGCAGTCGCATCTTGAGGCAGCCCACACATGCAGCTGTCAGAGCGCATTTATGTGTGACTGACGATGAAATGCACGTCCACCGAACTCAACTGAACACAGCTGACAATATTGAAGACAAACAAAGAGAATGCCCTCCTCAGCATCGAAACAACAAAGAGATAAATGATAATTATTCAAAGACTG
Source organism: Poecilia formosa (assembly GCF_000485575.1). Lineage (NCBI taxonomy): Eukaryota > Metazoa > Chordata > Actinopteri > Cyprinodontiformes > Poeciliidae > Poecilia > Poecilia formosa. The sequence goes on along the minus strand of NW_006800017.1, from coordinate 1,981,368 downwards.
TCCTAATGGGAACTTTTGAATTGCACTAATCATCTGTTTTCATACCCTAATTATACAATGCTACAGATATTTTATAAACATATGCCCCCAAACATTACTCAACTTTGTTCTTTGGTCTAAATAAGACAAAAAAAAAACACTTTGAAAGCACAAAGAGACACAGAGAATTTTAAATGTATGGATATGTGAAAAGAACCTCATGTGCACTGTTAGGTACGGTAGAGGAGGTGTGATGCTAAGAGCCGGTTTCCTTTCCACAGGATCCTGGGATTTTTGCCGCCTGCCATCATGAACTCTTACAAGAAGATTTTAATGAACAATCTGATTAACTTTGTCTAAAACCTGAAAGTGGGATGATACTGGACCTTTAAATAAAACAACTATAAGCATATGACCAGATCCACACAGAAATGTCCCACTTTTCAGAAAATCATCTAGAGTTTAGATTTGTGGCCCAACAAAAATGATTTGCTTGGTGGTCAGGTCGGGTCGGGTCGGGTCTGTGACTCCCCGTGTGGATAATGGATGGATGATTGGATGGAACTTGCAAAATGTGTCAATGTCTGATGAGCTGCTGCTTTGCAGCAGGAAGTATGGTCTTCTTTGGCCTCACAAAAAGTAAAACTCCACAGGAATATTCTTAACAAAACATGCAAATCGCAGCAATAAATGTCAGATTTTACTTTTAATTTTGCTGTGAATAAGAAAGTTCCTAAAAAATGTAAAAAAAAAAAATAGATATAAAAACAAAACACTCAGTTTTGTTTTATATCTGTTGTGTTGTATCGATGTACAGTCCTGTCTCGAGACCTTCGAGGTTCTCACGTAGAATTTCACTTTTCAATAACAATGCTTTTGTTTTCTCCTTTTTCCCTGTTTTTTTTTTTATGGACTCCTCGTGATAATATGATTCCAAACAATAAATCTCAAGTCAGTTTATACGCTCTACGAGATGCATGGAGGATCCATAAACGTCGGCTAAACCTGAACTTATAGTAAAGATGGAACAAACTATAAAAGTAACAGTAAATTATGAACGTAGAAGGTGAATGAGGTCAAAAATGACGGAGCACATAAAACAGAAAAAGGGGTCGCACAACAACCAGAATGAAGTGAGACAGTTGGATGATTTAAGCGCAAGTTTGCTCATCAATGCAGAGAGGCGAACAGCACATTTAAGTGCAGACATAATTTGAGGAGTGATTAAAAAACAGCCTGAAGAAATTCCCGTCAGCCCAGCTTGGCTCTATGTGGCAAAGTGCCTGCATTTAAAACTGTTAGCAGGCAGGAGTTGGCTCCAAGCTTCACGATAGTTTTATGGGTTCCCCTGGGCAGAGCCATAAGCTGCCTCGCCATCTTTTACTGAACCACGGTGATTAGGAGCCCGATGTGGTGACGGCCCTGCAGCCACTGGACTGTGATTTACAGCTCAAACCAAATGCATGTTTTGTTTTTTTTTCCACTGTTTGTGTTCACTACAAGAATTTGTTCCCCTTTCTTTCTGTGTATTTGTTAAGTAAATATCTATTTATTGCTGAAGTAAGGGCAAGGAAATGTGCCAATCGTCAATCTCAAGTATTAACTAATTCACAAAACAGATGAAATGGAACAACATGTCAACAGACGCGAAGCCAATATGAAAAACCCAGGAAAGAATTTTTATAAGCTGCAAACTACAGAAAAATGTGAGAAAATGGGTTTTAAAAAGCAGCCCCTTGTTCCATGCTTTGCTTCTGGACTCTTGGCTATTGAGAAAATTATACTTGTCGGAGGTGTGGATTGTGTTGATGTCTTAAATTCTATGCAACCGCAAACGTTCATAGCATCATCAGATCGATGCTATGAAGCTTACCAGAAATGGCCTGCTTTGTAAACAACCATCCTCCACTGCTAAGAGAGAAGTGTAAAGCTGAACGAAGCAGATTTTAATGTCAGTTCAATGTTTGGAAGTGTGGCAAACACAAACTTAACGGCTTTGTTCACTTCCTCTGCCGCCACTACTAAAACTACAGGCGAGACTACAATTCAAAAACATTGCAGAAAATGTACGTCATCATTAACAAATTCTCCTTCTGTTCGCTGATTGGCCTGGTAGAAAATCTACCAGTGACAATCCAATTCAATGGGAAAAAGCCCAGAAGTGAAGAAAGATCAGAATCGAGCGGAAGTGCGTATAAATTCAGTGGTCAGGCTAGGTTTTAAAGGCTAATTCAGGTAAAAAAAATGTAATAAAATAATTCGTTTCTAATAATTTAGAATCAAAATGAATAAATAATGCAATATCTCATTTGTCATTGGATCCAAATGTGGTAAACCCTTCAATAGAATTGCATTGCCTGAACCGAGAAAAAGACTACAGAAGGTATTAAAGTTGAGAGTCTGAAAATGGGGCCTCATGTCTCAATGAGACTTTTCTGTGTAAATAAAAGTTAAGTAAAATAAAGTAATTCTTGGGCATCTTGAAGACCAAGGAAAACAACCCAGTTTTTCAAAATCCCCCTTACCATCCCCTCTCAGTGTGCGCAGTGTCAAGATAAATTTTCTCTGGTATTTACTCAGTCTTGTTTTTACAGTTCAACCTTCCAATTAATACTCAGGCGGCAGATACTGGGATCTTAGGTAAGTACGCATGTATCTTGTGGCTAACCCCTGACTTATAAAAATGCCTGTAAGAGTAACTTTATTCTCAATTAATCCACAAAATCCCTATCTAAGCTTTTATTTATTGCTTCATAAAGGTTAAATCAAACAATCCGTATAAAAATTACATTTGAATTTGAATTATTATATTTAAAGCATGTTAAGTGCTATTATTGTGCCTTATTACTTACTGGTCACTGATGTAAGAATTTAATTTTAAGACCCCAGTTTGCAAGAATCCTTCCTAAAGTACTCCAGACACCCCAGATCTGGTGGGGGCCACCATAAACAACCTGGACCACTGATCTAAATAATTCACCAACAGTGCAGCTGGTTAACTTCAGGTCTGCTGCTGCAGATAGGAAAAAAATACGGACTCAATTAAGCACAAGATCAACAAACAAACTTTCTTTTTAAGCTAAATGTAAACAATGAGGTAGAGAAAAATGTAAGGATGTATCTTTCCTTTTTTTAAATATCTCTAAATATGGAAAACCTTTCCTCTGGAATAACTGAGCAGTTCTATCTGGACCTTGCGGGATGTGTGTGAAATCATTTCTCTATTCCTGCAATTGACTGTAATACCTTGCAGATGGTATTGCGTGTGTGTGCTGCACTGATAATAACTCCTAGCAGGAGCAGAAGGAGAGCGACCAAGAGAAAAGTCATGAACCACAGACTGTGCGGAGGCCAGTATGAAAAAAACAAATGGTAGAAATTGCACAGTGAGCACGGTTCCACAAGTGGAACTAAAGCACCCCTTGTCCGGAGGATCCCGGGGGTGGGGGTTGGTTTCAGGAGACACATGCGACCCGCCTCAGGGTCAGACACAGGGCTGCATGTTGAATCATTTTCTTGTTGAGAGTTTCTACACCTTCGGCCACGGGAGTGTAAGGCAATACCGGAGTGAGAAATTTGCAATGGTTTAAGTTAGTTTTTAAAGCTCCGTGCCAACATGAGGGGGAAAAAATGATGCTCTGCAGGAATGCACGTGGCAAACCAAGACAAATATTAGGCAGAAGCGGCTGCAGGGCGCTGTGTAATTTAGTGGCGTGTGGCTAAAAGTACACACTGGAAGTGTCACAGTTCTAGTGGCTATCATCTTTCTGTACCTGGCTGGGACAAGCTGACATCAAAATAGTCTCTCAGCTGCCAATGGGTAGTTTGTCACTGGTGTCACGAAGTATTTGATAGCTCTCTCAGTTTGATGATGGAGCAACCATATGTGCACTACATGCGAACTCGGATCAGGACCTCCTCTCAATTTATTCAAACTTTTTGGATGTTTTTTTTTTAAGTCATTTTGCCACACACTTGAGTTTTTTTTTTATTTTTTTATTTTTTTTTATAGAAGTCCAGTTTAAAGTTGACCAAAAGCCACATATGGGACCACAGCTGAATTTTTTGGCCTGCATGCAAAGAACTAAAATCAACCATCTAGTGAAACATTAGGGTGGCAGGATCATGCTGTGGGGATATTTTTCTTCTGCAAGAATAGGGAAGTTGGTCATGAATAATAGAAAGATAGATGGAGCTAAGCATAGAGAAATATTTCAGGTTTGCCATGTTTTAACAGCAGCTCCATCCATCTTTCAATCAAATCCAAAAACTGGTAAACTTCAAACAACAGCTCCCAATGGTTTTCTTAAATGCTCACACAGGTGGAAAATATGTTTTTAATGACCAATTTCAGGAGACAACTTGTTACTTTAAAATTTATTTAAGGTCATTACAGTAAAGAGGGGGAAGTACCAATGTGCATCACACTTTTCAGACTTGTTTGTAAAAAAAAAAAAAAGTAACTCATACATACTTATCACGTTAGTCTAGATTATGTTGATCTATGGCATAAAAGTCTATTAAAATATATTGAAGTTTGTGTTGTAAATGACTCATAGGGTATGAGGACTTTTCTCAGACACTTTAATTGAACGTGAAAAAATACTGACACTGCAGGAAACAATAAATGCCCTGTATTTTTAATGAAAATCTACTTCTGGATCAGATAATGCTGAAAGCTGTAACGTTTCTCAGAACAGGTCCTGCAGGGTAGGTTTAAGACGAGGCTGGAATTTCTTTCCTGAGTCAGGCTGCAAGGTGAATTGTTTGTTGCCTTTTAGTCAGCGCAGGAGTGCGCCTGGACTCGCCCCTCCCACCTCCCTGCTCCGCTCCGCTCCAGCTCTCCCTGTGCTCTCCAATAAAGCGCTTTTTGTCCAGGGGAGTCGGCACTTGAGCGCATTCCTTGACGTGGAGGCTGGTCTACCTCTCTCTGACTACTTGATGAAGACCGTTCTTGATAGCCCAGGTCAATACACGTCCACGGAAAGGAAAGAAAAGAAAAATACTTTTGTTTATTCTTGCGAGATCGTGCGCACACGGAAAACTACCAGCTTTGGAGTTAACATCGGTGAAGTGCTCTGTTTGGATACGGACACAAGCGCGACAGCGCTCTTACAGCTTCACCTCTACAAAGTTACGGGTAAGACTCTGCTGTATCTACCAATAAAATATGAACAATAAACTACTCTCGGGTCTTTAAGGCTGTATGTTGTGGACCAAGACGCGTAAATTAAGTGACGCGTAAAGCAGGACTGTGTAAAATATAATCAACGAACGAACAGGGATAAAATAAATTTTAACATGTCCGATTACGCATTTTTGACACGTGACTAGAGTTGTTATATTTTCGTCTTTAATTGCAACACCTTTAGCTTAAAAAAGGCAGCATAACTCACCAACATTGTTTTTTTGTGTTTGTTTTGTTTTGTTTTTCTAAGGCGCTCATTTTAACGTCACAAGATCTCTTATCAGAATTTTATTGAAATGCATCAAATGTTTCAACTCAAGGAAAACTAGGTTTACGTGAGGCTGCATGGACGCGCTGCTGCTGTACTGGGATGATAAGTTAGAGGATGCGGGTGCCTCTAATGCCTCAGGTCAACAATCGGTGACAAAAAAAAAGAAAAAAAAAAAGAACCGTGTTTTGTAACTGGACCAACCATAGCGTGTGCGCGGTGCACAAAAGTAGCCGTCGGGGCGGTAACGAGGCGGGCTGGCGTTGGACCGCAGGACGCCGTGCAGCACGCAGGGACCGAGCCGAGCGTCTAGACCGCACCGAGCCGTGCTCACCGCAGAGGACAGCTGTTTTTGGAACATGCAGCAGGGAGCGTCCCACTACATGAGAAGCTCAACGGGACACAATACGCATGATTTACATAGAAATGTGTTTGAATCTGGGGAGTTTTAAAAGGCAGAGCCGGTCAAAGGTTATACAGGCCCGAAGAATAAATTCTTTTTAGGGCTCCCTTTTTATATTCCAGCTCACTCTTAATTCTCTATGTACGGTTAACTAGCAACTCTGCAATGGACTGAAACCGACCCTTTACACTATATATCAAATAAACACAATTTAAATGAACATGCTTTCATTTTTTGGTCGATTTTCTAATTCTGTTATAATTCTATTAACTTTCCTAAGCGAAGATGATCAGAGCACTCCCATATGTTGCTCTGTAGGTAAACAGTTAATTCAACAAATTTAGGGGTCTGTCCATACTTCTGAAGCATATATTATTTATTATTATTTATTAAAGAAAATATACTTACAAGCTATCAAACTCTCAAATAAATGCTCCATGTTAGATTATAGCAAAAAAAGAGAAGAAAAAAACACAAAAATGGTATAGCAGATTTTTACCCAGGAATTTAAAGCAAACAAACAAAAAACCTAAGTGATTCAGAGATTAAGGTTACACACATTTCTCCATACTGACAAAATCTGACAAAAAGTTATTACTAAACATTAGTGTTATATCATGTTCATCTATTAATGAGCTGTGAAATGGTGCATAAAATGTGTAGAAATTATTAAAATAGCTTTAAAGTTCTATTAGTACCCTAGGCAGCCACAAAGTTTGCATTTACTTGTCATATATTAGTCAAAGAAACTGTAAGACTGGCATGGATTAAACTTCCCCCAGGGTGAATATTGTCCTTTTCAGGATATTACAGCACTGCTGAATAATAATAAACACTATTTCAAGCATGTCTTACAATAAGATTAACTTTTGGGCCAAGCTTCAGTCATAAAGCGATGAATTATGCCATTTTGCAACATTAAAAATATGCAACAACTACGACTGCCAGTGCTGCAATGATTCAATTACATCATAACTTTATAACTCCAAATATGCGCAAGTTACAGGGCTGCCAAAACGTATAAATGTTTGGACATTTAGCTGAAGGCGTTCCGGAACAAGTTGCTCGGATGCAAGTAATGGTAAACGCAGAAATCAGACAAATATCAGCTGCCTTAGCCAGGCGTGCGGCAGAGCTGCGAGCGACGGGGTCAAATTCCTGAAAGATTAAATCTCTGGGTGACCTTCTCCAGGTTTAAACCAACATCTACTGAAGCGACGTGACTCGACATGCTCAAACCGATCTCCGCTCAGGAGAGTAAAGATACAAGTAACAGTTCCATCTTTTTTCCTGCTCACTTTCCAAATAATGGTGCCAGTATAAACATGCACAGATCAAACTTGCCTTTGTTAGAATCATGACATCAGACAGAACAACAGGCAAGGTTAATGTCTTAATAGCTAAGAACAACTTTTTTTTTTTTTTTTTTAGTCTTGTATGGCCCCATAATGAGGCAAAGAAAACCGCCTCCATTTTCCTAGGGGCAAAAAACCCCAGACCTATCTACTCCAATAGCCCCTCTATTAACCCATCACTGGAGCTCGGCTTGTTTCATTGCCAAGTGCTCCATTGCAGGTAGTCATTATGTTGTAAAAAAAGCTCCTCTGTCATTGACAGTATGTAATGGTTGCAATCTGTTAATATATTAGGCTACCAGTCGTAGCGGAGCAGCCACAGGAGGCCAATTACTCCTGCACTAATGTGAAGAAATTTGAGGCTGCACATGGTGACAGCAGCAAAACAGAGGGCTGCTGGGCACTTTCTGATGTTGTAAATAACACAGAAGTGTGCCTGAACAGTCACTGTTGTGTTCTCAGACCGTTGTGTATGCTGATATTTTTGACCTCTCGGAGGTGAGAGACGAACCAAAAGTTCTCTGAGGGAGTAAAGAAAGAAAGAAAAAAAAAAAAAGATAATAGTTACTTTTGCACCTTTCTTGCGAGTATTTCAAAGTTTAGATCAAAGCTTGTCAAAACATTCGTACCACTCGTGTGTGTTGGTGTGAACATGAAGGAGAGAGGGCGTGCTGTGTGCACAATGAACGGGCTATTTTAGCTGCGTCTGTGTGTGTGGTCGGGAAGCAGACTGAGGAGAACAGGGACTCTGTCATAGAATCTGATTCGAACAATTAAGCACAGACCCGGCTTTCATGAAGTTTGTTACAGAGATGTTGAAACCACATTACTGCCGCCCGGTCCTGGACTGGTTGGCAACACTGGGTCAGTGAGAGAGTTATCTGGTATTCTTTTTTTTTTACAAAATCAAGGCTGGCATTTCGTTATCTGTGCCAAAGAGCTTGGGAGGGAAAGAGCGCTGATGTCTAAATCTGTCTAAATCTGCTGCGAACCACAATCATAACATTTCATTTGTTGTTTTTAAAAGCCGAACTAAAAGCAGGGTTCCTGTGCAGTCTGGAAAAAGTCAGGCTTTTGAGGCGTTTTCCAAGTTTGGAAGAGTACGGAAACATTTCATATCCCGATGTATATCCCATTATCTAAAAGTTGTATCCTCCATGCATTTATCCGTCTTACTTATTTGTGGTTGGAAAATGGAGTGTAATGAGAACTTTTTGGAAATTGTGGAAGAAAAACAGGTAGAAAACCCAATTTGTTAAAAGCCTTATCACAATGTTGTTTACATCCATGTCTTTCCCCAAACTTCCAGACTTTTCAGGGCTCAGTTTTGCACCAATTAGGGCGAGTGCCTGAAGCATTCGACCCTCAATATTAGAGGGATTAGAGGGTTAAAAGTCAGGTGCTGAGGCGAGGAGGCCTGGGGAAGGTAGAAGAGCGGGGCACGCTCTCAGAAAGCAGGGAGGGGGGAAGTCAAAAGGGCGGAAACCTGGAAAAAAAAACATGTTACAATTAGCAAGGAGGAAACTCAAGAAGAACAAATCCTTCTTATGTCAAAACTTGACGTGTTATTGTTCCTCTCCCCTCAGAGGTGGCACAGCAGGAGGGCCGTTGCCATCCCAGGAGCTTTTACTTATAAGAGGAGTTTTGAGTAAAACCCCTGAGCTTCAAAGGCCTCTCTGCCTCAAACATCAGTGCTGAACTAGCGGTATGTGGAGGCAAACCCCAGCCCATACGCCTGCCAAGCTAAATTGAAGAAGAGCTCGCCGATGCAGCCAAATGATGCGTTCAGAAGAACCACTTCAAAACCCTCGCATAAATATACACACACATGCGAAGGGATCTGAGGGCTTTGGAGTGGCCCGGTTTGAGCCCCAGAACCCCCCCCCCCCCCCCCCCTGAGGGCTTTGGAGTGGCCCGGTTTGAGCCCCAGAACCCCCCCACCCACACCCCCCCAAAATACCCGCTGCCCTCCACGTCCGCTTTCACACACACAGTCCCACACAAGCATGTCGAAGCAAACTCTAAAAGGTCTGCAGAATCAAGTCTGCTTGATTCTGCAGACCAGATAAGTACATCTGAAAAGTTCTAAATCAAGATGGAAAATCAGTGAAGATATCCCCCCACCCCCCGAGGAGAAAGAAAGATTCCAGAGGGACGTGAGGGAAAGAGTAAGGAGAACAAGGATGTTCATCTATAAAGAAATACACCACAAATTGCTGCATTTCAGCGCTGGTTTGTAAAAAAAAAAAAAAAAAAAAAAAAAAAGGAAAAAACGGAAGAAATAACTCTTAATCTAAGGTTGTAATTACTTCTGGCCTGCACTGTAATTAGGAGATGAGCCATGAACTAGATCTAACTAGGCAAAAGGAAAGCAAAGATCCAAGGCACAAACACACACCGACAGTGCCAGTGCAGCTATTGGCATCCCTGGGAAAGATGTGTTACATGTCTTTTATTGTGCAACATAATAGAAAAGTGTGACCTTGAATTTTAGTGCATGCATACAGAGGAGGTTTTTAACAAAATAACCACCTACTGTCCTGCACGTTTCAGGTGTTGGTCTGCTGCCACAGGCTTCTGCAGCATCTGATGGCATGTTGAGGAGGTAGTTCAATCATTTGAATTAAAGATGTTGGAGAAGAGACACATCTAACACATAAAAAGGCCCTTCTTTCACTGAGTTGGCTCGACCCTTTTGTTCTCTGGCTCACTCTTTTCTTAATGTCTATTTCAGTCGCAGCCAGGGCGGCAACAGATAGCACCGCTATCTGTTGCCGCTCTGTGAGTTACGCAGGCCAAGAGCGGGAATCTGTGCCCATCTGCTTGAATCTGAGCGGCAGCAAAGATCAGCCAGAATCCCAGTCGCTCAACGCTGCAAACAGCACAAGAACGGCGCAAGTCGCAACATGCAACTGGTAGGAAGTCGAGCGAGAAGGAGCCTCACAGCTTCTTGCATCTTAAGCAAAACAAAAAAAACTGTATCTGTGATTAGCTGATCTTGGTGCTGGGCTGCATAACCGGCCTGCTGTTGTCAGTGCTACAGCGGTTTCAGGAGCTTCATCTGAAAGAACGATGCAACGTTTTGGGTTTTGAGTTCCACTTCGAAAACAAAATATTTACTCTTCAGTCGAGGAATCATCTGAGAGGCAGCGACCTCAAAAATCTAACCACAGAAGCGTCAGGACACACGCTTTTCCCCCGATTCAGAAGCTACACGCACAACTTGTCTGCACAAGCGTGCATCGGTACCTCTACCTGTGTGGGTTTTTATGCAAAGAAGTATTAGTGAAAGAACAGGGCTTCTGTGTGGTGTTGCAAAACACACCATGCATCAAACAACAACTAGTTTCACAAGTAAATACACTGACGCATGCCATGCAAACTAATGTGCAAGTATCTGTTCCACAAACAGTTATAGTAAAGTTTGTTGCATATTTTTAAAACCTGACTCAGATCAAATGTCTATGCATTACGGTTTACAAGCCACTGCTTACTAGAAACACAATAGTAAAGTAAATACTGTAAAATATGAATAAAGGTCACCTGTCATAGTTGGTAAAAGTGGAGGAAAGATCAAATACCGCATGCATAATATATACTGATACTTGGCTTTAAACAGCTTAAAATATTTTCCAAAAATTGGTATGAATGTAGGTTTTTTTTTCTTTTTTTTGTCCAATCTTCATCCACTAATAGAAAATTACAAGAGGAGATGAATATATCGAATCTGATCAGGATTTTTTTTTTTTCTGGGCAGTTTCTATTTCCAGCTTTGTTTGAGGTGTGATCTGCTGATTTTATGGTAAAGACTTTAGATAAAAAGAGAAAACAATAGAACGCAAGATCGTTGATAGAGATAGAGGTCCCTTGTCTTTATCTGATTTAACTAAAAAAAAAAAGTTCACCACAGTACAAACAGCTGCTAGAGGTGGATTTAGATAAAAAAAATAGTGGGATTTTTTAGGTTTACCGTTTTTACGGAACAGAAGTAGAAACTCATCCATTCATGTTAGTATTATCTTAGACCAGCTTCCCTGCTGCCACCATTATATTTGATGGAGCGGTGTGTTTAGTTTCTTCTGTACTTGACCGGCTGATCTCCAGTCAGAGCTGACTGACTGAGTCATACATCCATAGGAAATTTTATTTTTAAGAACCAAATCAGATTTACTGTTCATATTGTTCATCTTTATGTATAAAAAGCTGCATTAACACATACTATATTTCATGTTATAACATCACAGATAAGGAGAGAATTTGTAAAAGATAAATACATTGTGGCCAGTGCTGAGTTTCAGCAGCAGAGGCAAATAAACATGTATGAAGCAATAAAAAAATATACATATGCAAACTGCAGATAAATGTCTCCGCTCAAACTTGTTCAACTACCCTGGTAAAAAACCAAAAGAACACACTGTATGAGGGCATGCAGTTTAAATTAACAGATGGGAGACGATGGGCTGATGAAGCTAAGACAAGGAGTTGACAGATGCAATAGGCGAGCAGTCGACCCGCATTCTTGCCTCCCTTCCTGTGCTCCGTCACACTGTTGTGTTGCCACATGGTCGGCCCGCTCAGCATGCTCCTGCACACAGCTGGAATTTAACCAATTAGCAGCAGCAAAACTTCCTGTTTCGCTTGTGGGCTATTAACAGTGCATGACAGAGGGGCTGGTTTCGAGCTAAGTAGAGCCGGTTGTACATGGTAAAGGTGATTTGATTAACAGATCCAACTGTTTTATTTCCAGGTGGAAAAAAAAAAAAGCAACTGAAGTAGAAGTAGAAGAAGTAGAAGAAGAAGAAGAAGCGGGGAGTAGGGGTAGAAGAGGAAGCATCGTGACTGGGTAAGTGAATCTGGCAGCTTTTACTACAAAAGTGTCCATATAAATAAGAAGTGGCCAGCTGCTATAATACAAACACATGGTTAAGATCAGGAACGCTGTATATTATTACAGAGGGGGGGAAAAAAAGCTCGACTTCATAAATAATGTAGGATTTCTGATGTGGTTATATTAATAGGCACTTGGAATATTTGAATCCAGAATCCCAAACAAGCCACTGTTGGCGGTCTTTAGCGCGTTAACTCTAACACCCTGCTTCCTCAAGAGGCCTTTTCACTCTGAGCCTGTTAACAAAGACTGGCAGGAGAACAAGAGCAGCTCTCTTACCAAGCTCACAGCATTTCAGTGACACAAGGAGGCTGTGTAGGAAACGTACGTTAGTTTGTTTCTTTTCTGAACTTAAGGAAATGTTGCAGTTCCTTTTCCCTTTGCCACCATCATTTCATTCCTAAATGTAGGCAGTTTATCCATTCCTACTTCCCTTTCATACATATTTAAAACAATTTCATGCTCATGTATTGCATCTGTTTCTCTTTGTAGGCACGCAAATGCTCAAATTTAACAAATGATTGAGTTATCTGAGTATTTTCTGAGAATGACTCTTGCACAACGTGACGGATAAGGACCTTCATGAGGATCCCGTTGAAGTCAAAGTGACAATTCCTTACTGGAAACAATGACCAGTCTGAAACACTCCATGCCAGATAACTAAATTTAATACCCAAAAATATCAGGCACTGAAGTTCTAAGGACAAATTATCTTATCAATAGGCTCCACAGTTTTCCAAAACAGTCTAAGTGACTTTCAACTTTTAAAATGACATTCACAGTAGATGAGAAATCATAAAGGCTGCCGCAGCTACCTCGGTCTAAAGCAAGCTGCACAGAGAGCAGCTGAAACACTACTGATAATGTTCATGAGGTTTAAATTTTAAATTGGTTTTGGGGAATATTTTTTTTTAAATTCACTTGCACTATACTGTCCCAGTAATTGGATGTCAGTACACAACTTGTCCCCTGTTCACCTTGCGAACCTTTTCCTGACCCTTCACCCTCCGTCCTGCCTCTGTGCTGTTCCAGTTTTCAAAGAGCTGTGACGGGGACTGTGTGGGCTTGTAAAGCCAAACCCACATGAACACAGTCTCCCTGGAACTCTGGACGCACATCGCCACTCCTGCTAATTGCCTCCCTTGCTCATCCTCGCCCACCTCCTTCTCTTCCCGTCTGATCCCCATCTTATAGGCAGAGAAAGACGCAGCAGTGAAGTATTGATTTCTGGCCGTAACTGCCACATTCCACATCCTGTTTTTTTTTTGTGTTTTTTTTTTAATCTTGCTGTAAATTATTTGCAACTCGCACATGCCTCAGTATCAACACCGAGCCTATTTCTGCCTTCGGAGTTTTACCATCAAAAGCTTGCCTTGAATTACAACGCGTGTTGACAAACCCTGCGCATCTTTTACTCATCGTTTTCCAGATGCACGCCTGTATTCCTGCATGCGTCTGCAACGGTTTCACAACATGTTGAAATACGAGTGAATGTGACCGAGCTGCAGCTTCTTATCAATGCTCACCACTACAAGCGCATTAGGATATCATTGTGGGTTAATAAAGTTACTATTTCAACCGGCAGACAAACACTCAAGAGCAAACAAGGGTGTTCCATACGGTAACTCTACCGCATGCTTAAGCAAACTCTGTCACATCAAAGCTCTGAGCCCAATCACACGTGTGTGAGCAAATATTAGAGAGTACACGTTGTTGTGTGTTTTTGACCCAGGAATCTGCTCCGATCACCTGAAGAGATGTATGAAGGGACCTGTTGATTTGGAGCAAACAAACTGCTCCTTTTGCCGACAAAAGTTACTATTCAGTTCCAACAAAGCACTCATTTGTATCTTCTGTCTGAAAGTACGATAAACATGTCATGTGTAAAGAACAGATCTGGGTCATGAACCACACAAAGGGCCATTATGTCTCTTAGTTTCCTTTATACTTTTAACATTTGGTATTCAAACCGTATTGGATCTATTTGGTCTGCCTAAAATACAATTGGAGAACATTGTTAACACATATAAAATGACTGTTGGTGGCTTATTTTCTTTATGCCAGATTCGAGGAGGTGTAAAAGGTCAGCACTAAGGAGTTTAAACATCTGCGGATCTCACCTGTTTGGGTGATTGTTGCGCTCAAACCGTCTCTAAATCAAATCTTAAATTGTTTGCTCTGATTTGTGTTCGTTATTTGGATGTGACCTCTAAGCTTTGATTGCACATTTCCCTTACGCTGTATGGTTGACCAACGAACCAGCATATTTGATTAAAACAACAAAGAAATGAGAGTTTTGGTTCATAGGGTGACAGAGTGTACCTGAGGCCATGAAGGAGAAGCCTGTCCATGTTAGGAGTCGGGAGGGAAACTGTACCGCCTGACTGCTGCCTTTTCCAACCTCCAACCTCCCCCAGTGCTGGAGCAGCACCAATGCAGGCAACAGTTTCACAATAAATTCCTTTGTGACACTGTAATCTGCACCAGTGATCTCCAGTTCACATTTATCTTGTGTGTATGGCACATGTCTGTTTTTTTTTTTTGTTTTTTTTTTTCATTATTTGTTAAAGAGAAGAAAAAAAACTCCGGGGCAGATTGACAAAAATCTCAAACAGTGGGTTCTTAGAGCAGGAGAAGTATTGTGAGGTGGATTTAATGCCTCTCTGTAGCTTTGTCTGTCATATACTCAATATGTACGTGTCAGTGGCAACTACAGGTCAATACTGAATAGTCAACAAATCTGAAATCAGCTCAAAGATGTTCAATGCTTGGGATGTAGTTTTATAATCTTACACTTCCTTAAAGTTCTAATTTCTGACATTTCAGCTGTGTTCCCTGGTCTATTTGTTTACCAATACTCTTTAAGAAACCTCCTAGGTCTTCACAGAACAGCTTGATTTATACTGAGGTTAAGTTAAACATAAGTGGGTTTTATTTAAGAGTATCAGCATCACACTTTTGAGATTTTCATTTATAAGAAATTAATAATTATATACTACTTTGGTGGTGAAATTTGACTGTTGTTCTCTAAACAAGTGCAAACTTGTAGTTTCTCCCCAAGACTGCAAAGCCTCACAAAGTGAACAAGCAGCCATGTGCCCAACATTACTGATTACCATCACACTACTTTTGAACTCCCCTGAAATTTTAAACCCTCACAGGGTAGATATGGCAGGTGGAGAAGGCCTGCCTGCCTTCATCGGATTCCAGTCATACTCGTCATGAACAAACCAATACCGAAAATGTTTTTTTAAAAAAAAGCTTTGAGCAGAGGCGTTAAGCAAGAATGGGACAAAACAGGATGTTTTAGTGCTTCTAGACAACCAGCTTAAACAAATGTGACATGTTGGTATCCGGAGTACACACTCGGATAAGGCAGACAGCGTGTTTGAATACAGCGAGAATATGACTCAGACATGCTGACAGACAGGTAAAGAGGCAAAGGGATAATTTTCCTCAGTGAGTACGTGTGGCATTGTTTGTTTAACAATGGCCGGGCTGCCAGTCATTCACTGTTTTAAGCCTGACTGAGTCACACAGCGTCCAACTCTTTATTGATCCTTTACATGTTGATTTTAAACAAAGAGGGGCAGGGGGGGTCAAAATAAAGTTGCACAAATAGACATAACTCCATCCTGCATCTTTTCATTGTTATTATGATTAATGTGGAAGTCCTGTCCTGTTTGTAGTGGTTGTACAGAAACCCAGTAATAGGAAACTACATAGCATGAGAAGTATGCATGGTGTGCACAGGTAGAAAGGCATCATAATAGCCAGGAGACAAACTAGCGTTATGCAGATGGAATGAATGTCACTCAGGAAGGATGACTGTCAGCATGTGAATGTAACTGTAGTCTTGTGGCTGACTGAACTAACTGGTCCTTCCAGCTTCCTCAAACAAAAAAACAAGCACAAAACACAAAGAATTTCCTTCTTCAAACTTGGTTCTTCTTAGAAGCTTTAATCAACCCAATTCAACTGTGGCCAAGCTTGTGTTACATGTCTGCACCAGCGTGGCAGAGCACTCTGGAACATGCTGCCAACACGAACAATAAGGTTTTGATGGTGACCGGACGAATGGAAAACGAAAGCAAAAGGCCAAAGTCTGGAAAGGGTCCACATTCGTCACAACCAGCCCCTGCTTACACGGTTTCCTGGTGATGTGAAGCTTTTGGCCTGAGCAGGCTGTGACCTCTGCAATGCTGCGGTTTGTTATTGTGTCTGACACAAAAGGATGAATAAGAGACGCGAGGCACAGGACTAACAAAAGCTGTGGGTGTAAAACACCACTTTGAGAAAGCGGATCAAAGGACAGGTTGTCAGTGGTGCGCTGGAATCCTGTGTCCTCTGTGTAACGTGAGCGCCTTGTGGCGAAGGTCTTCAGCAGATGTGCAGAGCCGCGAGACAAAAGCAACCGCGAGTTGCTGTCTTCAGAGGGTCACAGGGCAGGAGACGATGACGAAAGACTCGTGTCGTGACCGAGGGGAAACAAGTGGACAGTGTGTCTGGCCTCAGCCGGAGTCTGTGTTTATTTAAAAAGCAAAAAAATCTGATCTAGCGTCTACTAAACCATATGTCCTTTAGCAATAAAACAAAAAGGAAATGATCCACGTTTCCGTTTGGAGCGCACACAACATGACCTCTGCGCTCCAAAGTCTCAGAGGAGGCAGACGCAGACTCCACAAGTGCTCTCTTGCAGACGAGACTCTGCCACCAACCTCCTCTGGTTTCCTCCTCGGGCTTTTCGGACCTGGCCGTATCATGTAGTCAGACACACTCCAGAGGGTTTGGGGTTTCACATCTCCACTGGAGGAGCAGAGAAAAAAAGGCACCTGTCGAGACGAGGCGCAGGTATATGATCGTAACTGGAGCTGGGCGTGCGACTCTGTCCAACAGAGGATGTTAACTGTGTTGTGTGGGTCAGCGTTGCAACAAAGGTTGTTGGATAGAGCGCAGAAGTGGAAACACTAATCTGAGCCTAACCTCTGACCCTGAGGAGTTGCTCCATGTCTCACAAGCTTATGGGCTTTGTCATCCTTTGGACTGATGCTATCTGGCTGTTGAACGACTGTTTGGCTTTTGGGTCTCGTTTGTAATTTTATAGCAGTTGAGAGCGAGCTAAAATGTAAACCACTCACATCAAACT
The DNA here is from genome assembly GCF_000485575.1 of Poecilia formosa. Lineage (NCBI taxonomy): Eukaryota > Metazoa > Chordata > Actinopteri > Cyprinodontiformes > Poeciliidae > Poecilia > Poecilia formosa. Next base: position 1,964,141 of record NW_006800017.1, on the reverse strand, counting down.
CTACATCAAACACGGAGGTGCCCTGAGTTCTCATTTGGTGCAGCAAATGCATCCCGATCTTGGGATTTTTACCGTGAGTCTACCCTCACATTAACCCTGCGCTTGTATATTATGCTCTCTTTCAAGTCCTCCAGCTGTATGCTCGAATGGTATTGCTTCACACTGTTCTTAAAACAGTTCCAAATCGTAAATCTTAAGATGAAAAGGACTTACAAACTATGTCGAAAAGTGGAAAATGAGTAAAATTGTAAAAAAAAAAGAAAAAAAAAGAAAAAAGGCAAAAAAAAAGAAAAAAAAAGAAAAAAGGCCTTGAAAAGTATCCATACCTCTAACTTTCACATATTTTGCTTCAAGAAGAATCACGGTGGGTCCAGCGTTTTGCTGTGTGGGGCTTTTCTTCAGCAAAGACAGGAAACTGCTCATATGGAAAAGTTGAAACTATAAGTGTCTACTTTAAAGGTGCTCTACTAAGATGACTTAGATAACTAAACTCTTTGATCTGCATGCAAAATCATATATGTGGGGAAAAAATCAACACTGCACATGTTGAAACATGGCGAAGCATGGGGGTGGCTGCATCATGGTGTGGGGATGCTTTTATTCAGCAGATAATGGGAAGCAGGTCAGCAACGAAAAGCCAGGCTACATTTTCATTCTTAAAAAAAAATTGCAATCGTGAACTGCTTTATGTTGGACCAGCACAGGGAACCCCAGTAAAATAAGATTTAAGCGTTATACCTTGCAAAAGTATTCAAGGGGTATACATACCCAATAAAGACATGCTTAAGTTGTTTTTGAAGCTAAATCTTATCTTGGGATCAGACTGAAATCTGTTGTTTGTGCACATTGTGGAAAAACTGGAGGCCTTAATCCCAGTCCAACCTCTACAGATCGCAGCGATCAGAGGGGCTTCGGGATGAGCATGCTCAGTGACATTTTTAAGTGTGACTATTACTATGCCGATAGTAAAGTGTCATTTTTGTTCCTGTTACTTGATAGAGCTTGATGCAAAGTTATGCTGGTGAACACATATTTAGAGATCTTTTTTCCGTTTAATTACATGGTTGCTGTCTGGTCGTCTTTACAAGCATAGAATTGAAAGTCAGTTTTTTTTCCCCCAACTTCAGTTATTCTGAGCATCTCATCTTTCCATGGGGTAACATTATCTAACACAGTTTGACATGTACAACCAGAAATAAAGCACTACATAAGAGACACATCAGTCTCTGTGCATCAGCAGTCCGACATTTTTACATGTATATATGTGCTAAAAGTGTCGGTTCTATTCTCCCTCATGTTGCTTCTCAAGTGATCTTTTTTCAACTCGGATACCGTTGCTTCACCTTTCTAATTCTCCCTTCGCCCTTTTGTCATGTTGACGGATAACTCTGCTTGATTGTGGATAACAGAATCCATCTGGTTGCAAAGACGTTGCTGGAGGTGAAAGGGGACAGAGACCACGTAGGTCCTCCACATAATGCACATACCACAAGCTGTTTTCCTGTGAAAAGATAAGGTCACCGAAATAAAAAGTCTCTTTGATGGGAGTATCTAGTCTGCTGTGCGCAGCCTTATCCAGAACTGTCAGCCAGCATCATTCGCTCGTTTCGTCTCTGGCCCAACTTGTCCACACATTGTCGTTAGCCTTCAGCCCTAAAGACAGGGACTCTTGACCCTATGGGCTGCTGGGATTTAATTGCTGAAGCCCACTTCACCATTCTAAAGTCAGACCTTATTGAATTTGAGGCCCCGCTGACAGAAACCTGCTCTTATCTCTGCTGGATAATAAGGGAGCTATAGGAGAGGGGAAATGTGATTATCCCTTATGCCTCTTCAGTTTTCCAAAGTGCTGAATTATGTTTGTCACTTTGAGCAACACAAAGTTCACATGCTCCGTAATTCGGAGTTTTGCCACATTTTCAGGCCCTTGTGTTGCTTCACATGTTCACCTGCCAACAAGTTTTTCTTCTGATAAAACCAAACAATGTCAGATTCACAAGCAGATTTTAATGGATCTGCAATGAATCCAATCCTTTGTTTATAAACCCCCAAAAAGCTTCCTGCAAATCTTAAAAAGCCAACCACAGAGCCAAGATCACTTTTTTCCCCCCAAACTGCCTGCCTCAGGAATGTTTCAAGTGCACAGGGGAGAGAAAAGGAAATTACAAGTCGAGAAAGGAGGACGACAAGTCAGGAGGGGGGCATTCCTCCACTATGTGCGGGATTACAACTTGCCTTTCTACTATCTCTCTCTGCACCTCCTCTCACAGCAATCACTCACCGCAGCAGCAACGTCCCAGCTGCGCCGTATCTGAGCTGCCGATCAGCACAGGCCTGCTGCAGCCAAAGAGAAAAGACAACAGCAGAATCTAACCTTTCAAGTTCCAGTTTATCTGCGATCGGGCCGAATCCCTCCCCGTCCACCTCTGCCACAGTTCCTCCTCCGCTGGGTTTGATCAGATGTGCCTGGCCCAGTTTGGAGTGAGGCACACTCAAATAAACATTTTATCCCCGAGGAAGCAGTGGTAGAAATACCACAGTGATTATTTTTAAGGGAAATATTCTCGGTTTTATCCTTGTGGTGCTTTTGCTTTTCTAAAGCTGCTTGATGTTGCTGTGTATTCTGGCTCTGGACACTTTCCTTTTGCCCAGAATATTGGTAAAGTTTTTGCTTTTAGTTCTTAGAAAACAAGCATCCCCTCTAGCTACTGTTTGATTCTCCCTGCCCACCTGCCTTCTGGTTATCTTTTGAGATCTCTTAATTTCCATAAAATCAATAAATTATTGATTATATCATTGTACTGGAAACCTTTAGATTCAGTCTGGTGACAAGTGAGGTTTGAATTAAGTTTTTATAGCAAAAACAACTTTAATTCTCAAAACAAACAAATAAAATGCTGCTACTTTAGACTGTTTCTGAGCTACTCACTCTGAAACACGACTATTATAGAACTCTGTTTAACACAAACCCCTGCAGGCCCCCCGAGTGGAAATTATAGGTTAACTGCAACCCTTCACCTCTGCTGCTCATTCATTTGTAGCCAGCAGCGAGCTGTTGCCATCAGATGCTGTCATTACTTTTTCAACAAGGTTTTCCATAAACAAATCTAAGTCTGAGTGGAGTTTTTATACAGTTGCTGTGCAGAACTGGAAAGGGCTTTCCTGCTGTTTGTAGCTGGTGACTCTAAACCGATATAGATACACACCACACTTTTCAGACTTTCTTTGGGAAAAAAAAACAAAAAAAAAAAAAACATTTAAATTATAATTACATATTTTTCCTTCCACTCTACAACTGTTTGCTACTTGGTATTGGTCTAAGACTAAAAAGTACAACTGGAACAGATTTTGTTTTGGTGCAACAGGACAAAATATAAAAAAGACCCAGCAAATCAGAATCCAACTACAGCAACATGCCATCATTTTATAGATTTTTTTTATTTCAATGTTAAATTGTTCTCTGTACAAACAAGATACATGAAAAAGATACACCAAACCTTACATTAGTTTTTTTTCAATACTTAACAGAATAAAGAAACAAAATTGAGAATAATCTCGTCTAAATTAGCTGACTTGCACCTCATGAGGAATTTCCATGAAGTATTAACATGATTCTGAAGTAATTATTTACATATGGAAATGGAAATGAAACAGTTGCCACATAAAAAGAGGGATGGATAAACATTTCCTTTAAAATTTCTGGTGAAATAGGTTGCATCAGTCGTGAGAACACAATGTTCTGAATGTACTCTGTATAAGATTCTTGGTTCCAAAAGTTGGGTACTATTGAGGTGTTTGGCAAAGTATTTGTGCAGGCAAAGTCTGCACAAAGACACTTTGTGCACAAAGACACTTTGTGCAGGCAACAACTGCAATTTATAAAAGCCTGACAAATTACCTATAGCGTTCAAACTGTAAAATATACAACATATCATAAATGTAACTACATAGGTTTGGAAATGAAGTCCTTATTCTTAAAAAAAATTTGAGTTGGGATAGGAAGGTTTAGACTCACTTTGGGGCAATAAAGCAAAAGTGCATTTAATTATCTTTTCCTTTTACTTCTGGGCAATATTCAGCAGATACATGTTGCTTCTTCCCGCATGCTTGTCTCACTTGATAGCATTGGATGATAAATGGCTACACAGACTTGTCTGAAACTGGTTTCTTCTTTATCCCCCCCCTCATTCCTATTCCCCTCTCCTTTCCATCATCCTTTGAAGTAGCGTGCTGACACTCCACTTCAGCAGTTGTTTAAATAAGTTTGGACTCAGGTGAAATGGCTTAAAGCATGGGAATATATCCGTTTTAAAATCTATTCATCTTTATCACTATATTTCAACTCTTAATGTTGTAGAAGCACTTGTTTGGCAACTATCACAGGCTGTCAGTCTGGATGACACAGAAAATGTTTATCTTGCACCTATATGTGGGAAGGCAGTTCTAGATTATCAGCTCTTCTTCATGTGTAGTAGGATACAAATGAATCATCGGCAGATGCTTTGCTACATGCAGCACGACATTCATGCAGCCGCTCAAAAGTGACTTTGTATGACGAGGCAAAACTGGAGTGAACAGAATGTTAATTGTTACTTTTACCAGTTTCACAGATTCTTGAGGTTTAGAGAAATAAACTAAGTTAAGAAAAGTATACATGTAATTTTTGACTTAGACCAGTGTCAGCATGGACAAGAATCAGTGTTGTGCTTCTGAATCCAAAAGCAGAAATCACAAGGCTCTATTCTTGGAGTCAGAAGTCTTTGATTATGGTCCTAAAATGCAAGGTTTTTAGTACTCAGTGTGGACTAAATTAAACTTGCCTTTGCCTAATTACAAAGTTATGGTGAGGCTTTCTTTATCTTTCTTTTATGCAGAATATTTCTAAGAACCCAACTGTTAACTGTGTTTGTTTTTCTTGTCTTAGGTAAAGCATGGCCCAAGAGAGATTCTGCACCATGAAGGTCTTTCTCAGTCCATTGATGTCCCTTCTGCTCCTCCTCATCCTTCCTGACGGCCTCCTTTCCAGCAACTGTCCACAGGATTGCTTGTGCTCCAATCCAGGGAACATTTTATGCTCCCGAAGACGCTCCTCTACCATTCCTGGCAAATTGGACTCATCAACCAAAAACCTCTTCCTGTTTGCAAATGGGATTGAAGGCATTGCAGCTGAGGACTTCAATGGACTACTTAACTTGGAAATGCTGGATCTGAGTCAAAACAAACTTACTGATCTTCCTGAAAGAGTGTTTGAGCCATTGAGCTCTTTAAAAAATCTGGACTTGTCATCCAACCAGATCACCTACATTTCAGAAAAATGCTTCCATGGAATGCCGCAGCTGGAGCGCCTTTATTTGTACAGCAATCATATAGAAAAGATCCATCCAGCTGCATTTAATGGCTTGGAGAACCTTCTGGAACTCAAATTGCAAGGTAATGCGCTGACAACTCTGCCCCTCCTCTCATTACCCAAACTACTACTGCTGGATCTGCGTTTTAATGTCTTGCCCTCGTTAAATACTTCCAAGCTTCAGACCCCCAACCTGGAGTCACTCAGACTTGGTGGTGTTGGACTTACCAGCCTAAATAATGAGCTTATAAGAAATTTAAAGAATCTTCATGAATTGGACATTTCAGAAAACAAACTCGAGTCTTTCCCCTCAGCACTAAAAGAGACACCTGGGCTGTTTCATCTTAATCTTGCTGGCAACCCAATGGGCCCTCCAAAGATTGAGGACCTGCAAAACCTTGGTGAGTTAACAGAGTTGGACATAAGCAGTCTCAGTATACAAGGTCTTCCTGAGGAGTTTTCCCAGCTCTTCCCCCATTTAGAAAAACTAGCAATTGCCGAAAATCCCTTCAACTGTCTTTGCAACCTAGCATGGTTCCCAAGATGGCTTAGAGCGCAGAGCATCACCCTGGAGAGAACAGAGGAGACACGCTGTCATTTTCCACCCATCAGTGCTGGAAAAGTATTAAAAAGACTGGAAACAAGGGATTTTGGCTGCCCAACCACAACTGCAATGACAACTACTACTGTCAAAACTACAACTACCACCCTGCCTGCTCCTGTTACCACATTACCAACTACTACCAGACCTATCCAAGTCCCCAGAGCCAGTGAAAAGACACCTAGCAAAGGTGGTGATGTTCCTCTGCCTTCTGTCCCTGCATCTCCAAGCAGCAGCAGTATTGACCTAGTTGAAGAAAAGCAGTTCTGTCCCAAATATCCTTGTCTCAATGGAGGCACTTGTCAGTGGACTCTCCGTGGTTCATTTGTTTGTGCCTGTCCAGATGGCACATCTGGACAATTCTGTGAAATCCAGAGCCGCTCTTCAACTTATCCAACTGAAGCTGTTCCATCCAAGTCCACCATCGTCACAAAGACACCAGACATCACTTCGCATCAAGCAACGGCCACATCAATTCTGATAGATCTTCACCGCTATGTTAAAATGCGTCCTCACATCCGTGGAATCCGTCTGACCTACAGAAACCTCTCTGGGCCGGACCGCAGACCAATTCCACTCAACCTTCCAATAACATTCCAAGAGTATACACTTCGAGGTTTGAAACCCAATTCCACCTACAACGTGTGTGTCAGTCCTATAGGTGCTGCGAGCGATGCTGAGAGTGTTTGCACTCAGGCTCATACTAAACCTGGATCTTCTGGCACCGGTGCACAAATTGACACCAGTGCATATGCAGGCACTGTGCTTGTGCCTGCATATGCCATCATGATACTGTTGTTCCTCATAGCGATAGCAGTGGCAATGGTTTTCTTTCTTCGGAGAAGGAGAGCCAAGACCCACCTGGATCTAGATTGTGAACCCTCCCAGTTGGGGATGGATGGAGTTAAAGCCGGTTTGGATAATGGAGCTCTGTTTCACAAGCAGCCACAACTTATGATGCCTGAACCTTCTGTCCAAACAAGTAGTATGGAGTATGAGGTGTTATTAATACAAGATCATTGTTCATCAAATAACAATATGCCCATGCACAAGCCTTCTTACTTTTGACAGCAGGCCTTGATGACTTATTTCTAAAAGAGAGTTGTATTTCCTCTGCCGTGTCCTGCCAAGTGGAATAATCAGAACACATAGAGCAAGGTCTGCTGGTTGAAAGTGGAGGACGCAGAACCAGGCAACTAATCAGCAAAAAAGAAGCTGGACTTACTATCAACTCACTGCTCTATGGTTGTCCAAGAAGAGACTGAAACATGGGAACACTTTATGCTTGGACTTTAGAACGCACTTATGGTGTTTCTATGATGAATGCTACAATGTCCATCAACCAACATGCTGTGATGCTGAGACTATTGGTTTTGGCTGCAATTTAGGGGTTGGGACACTTAAAAAGCTCATGCACTCCTCTATGTGCGCTGCATGTGCACTGAAATGAGCTTGTACTGCCGTTCCCCATCACAGAAAGCAGCATGAACAGTCTCAGTAGTTGGTTTTGAGGCGTAGTGCAAACTCTTCAGTACTTACCAGAAGGAATCAGTGTATGCTGTGAATGATCTTTTAACCCACCAAATGAAGTTGTACAGAGAAAATAACTGATGCTTGTATTGCTTTATTTGGATGAAATTGTTTTATAAACATGTTTTTTTTTTTAAATACTTGTATTTTTTTATTGTTGTTAAATATTGTGATGTTAAAACCTCTCATAACCCTCCCCCTTGCACCCTCAACTCACTTCTTGTGACTAACAGACAAAAAACATCAGATTAAAATCTTTGAAGATTAAAACTCATTTGGTGCCAGTAAAGTCAGTCATAGGGTTTTACCCCCAGAATATCAGACAGTCTGAGTAGATGGGAGTCTGGAACAGATCAAGACTAAATCCCCCCCATTATAAAGAGAAAGAGAGAAGCAGGATTACAACAAGGTACAGAGGAGAGGAAAGGACTGAAGTTCTTGTAATTCTATGTTCAATGCACTGTTTTTAAACAGCTATACCATTTATTTTGCTGAAAATTCATCACATAAGTCTCCGGCGACTATTTATTGTTTATGTCTCATTTTAAGGTAACTCAGCTATTTGTTTAAGACAACTTCAGTGCAACGCAGTTCATGGTCTGGTGGTAAAATGAGCAAAGCAAACAGTTCACATGTACCATGTTTCGTATGAGTAAAAATAGCATGCCCGATGGCGTGATAGGAGCTGTTACCTTTTGACAGGGGAGACACTAGCTTTGCATGCTTGCATCTAGCCACACTATGCAAACGTCATTTGGTGTCCACACTGTTTGAGAAGAAAATGAGATTTGCAGAGATCCACTGGAAGATCATCAAAAAGACCCAGAGAGAGCCAAGATCCGTATCTGTGAATCTTACGCAAAGAATGATAGTAAATACTGTTTGTTTAAGCAACTGTGATAATCCAGCTACATGTTCTGTCTTGTGAAAACAAAAACCAACAGATAGAGTTGCTATCATTTACTTCCTTGATATGCCCGCATGCGTTGGCGTACCCCGAGCCGCAGTGACTATTTGTAGGCAAACGCACCAAAGACACATCCGTGACTGCCTTTTTACTTACCCGTAGTATTTCCCTTACTGATCCTACACAAACCCAAAAGCCTTTAAAACAAGAGTAGCAAACTGGAATATTTGTCTGTAAAATAGATAACATTGAGAATAGCCAAAAGTATTTTCAATGTGTTTTTTTTTTTTCCTTGTTATTTAGGGAAATTTTTTATTGCGTATTGCTTTTTTTTATTGTGTGAACTTATTTGTATAAATGGAAAAAAAGTGATATTTACATTAAATGAATACCTAAAAGTAAGTTTTTGGTGGTTTTTTCCCCCCTTGTATTTAGAGTTCAGCAATTGAAAGGATGGTTCATATTAGGAGGGAGGGAAGGTGGGAATGTAGGGAATGTGTTTGTCATTAACTTCTCTGTTACGCCATCACTTAGAGCGAGAGGAAGTCATAACAGGAGGGGGTGTGCAGTGAAAGAAGGGAAGAAAACTCCAAATGCAGGTATAAAATAGCAATATATCACTCATCAGCACATGTTTTGGCTGTGAAAATGTGAATTTTAAAGTAAACCCATGCAAACAGTTTCAAGTGCCAAAATCCATAAACTGATGTCTAAAGCTTGTAACTTAAACAAATAAATCAACTTCTAAACATGAAATTCCAACAACCTTGTGAACAAAGTTTAGTTAGCCTATTCTTGAATCAGCCTACTCCGAGCACTCTGGAGATGTCTTAACGTGCCTCGACAATCACTCAAAGTCACTCTGAAAGCAAATAACCCATCACTTAGTGCGCTCGCCATTTCTTAGCTGGCACACTACTTCCTACTTCTACCAGAATTTTCCACTGAGGTAACTGAAACAGGACAAGAAATCATTTGAGCAATTATAGAAACAGAAGCTATTTTGGCCTGTTTCAGAAAATACAATACAAAACAGGAGCTACAAAATCCTTTTATTTTACCAGCTTACATTACAACTATGACACAAAAAAGCAAAGCTCGTGTCAAAAGACAAGGAAGCAGGAAAGACATTGCAAAAAAAATAAAAACTACTTACACCACTGGGGACTTTTTCCACCTTTTGTCTCATTAAAACCACAAATGTATTTCAATGAGATTTTATATCATATACTCACACAAAATAGTGCATCATTACAGAGTTTTCTTCAGGTCAGCCTCCCATGAGTAAAATGCTTTATACCAAATTCACTGGAATTACATCAGGGACTCTATCAACTGCATGGCTTGTGGAAAGTCTCTTAATGCAATTTGTAGCTAGAAGTTATTTAAGGATAAACACAATTAGGAATATTTTTTTTCCACTTCAAAATCATGCACTACTATATGTAAAAAGGAAAGTATAAACATAAAAAATATCCAACAAAATACATTATTCATAATGTGGGAAACTGAAAAAGTCCAAGGGATATGCAAACATTTGCAAGGTGCTAAATTTACACTGAAACAACAACAACATCATTTCCTGGCACCCCCTCTCGTGCTAAAAACAACCAAATTTTGAAACTATGGGTTTCTTTTTTCCAAGAGTACAAATCATTAAATGCAAACATCTTACAGCACAAATGTTGTACTTTTTTTTTATTTTTTTTTTTTACCTCTTTCTCTCCAGCAGTGAGTGGTTTTCCTAAGCAAATACAACCCACACTGCTTTATGATGAGAACTATAAACACAAAGTCTTGGACTTATGCCTAAGCTGGAGGCAAAATGGAAGTAAAAGAATATAATTAAAAACATTCAGATTCAGGTAGTAAGTGAATGTAACCATTGTGACTGCTGAGCTACCAACTGAGTGAGCATTGTTTTGCAGACTCCTGCACTGAACAGGATGACCACCCAGGTGTTTTATAGGTAAAGGGAATTGGTAGGAGATGGACGTAGGACCTACACACACACACACACACACAAAGGAAAACATGAATATAGATTTTCCCATAGCTTGGAGCTGTTGTGTGATGTTCCACGCCAACAACACAAACCCATAAAACAGCACCACTCCCCTCATGCTGGCAAAATTTGTTCAGTTTTATCAGAGAAAAGACGTATTTTGGTGAATTACGAGATACAACAAACCCATTCAATGATATCACTAAATTAAACTTTCCCTTGCCTACCAAGATGCTTGTAAAATTTACCCTTCGGCCAAACTATTATGACCCCCTCTAATATACTGATACTAATTGGTCATCATTAGCCATGAGGGAAGAATAAAAGCTTCTGGGTGTGACCTGGGATACTTCAAACTGGACTTTTAGCAATGGATGTTTTTGTCCTCTGGGTTGTAAGGAGGGACATTGTGGATTAGGTTTGCTTCAGTAGAAGCAATTAGAGACTATTAAATTAAATTGTCAATTAACTGTGGCCTTTTTGGTGCAGGTTTCCCTAGCCTGTGTCAGGCCTGATTACTTCCTAACTTACAGAATCAAGAAATTACGTACATAGGACCTTTTCAACAGTAGAAACAGGCTAAAAGATCTAGAAAAGCAACACATGTCAGTCTCTAAACACATTCAAGGACAGGATTCAAAGTGGTTGAGATCCATCAGTGCAGAAAGATTGACTTTAACTTATTGCAAATGATTGACGGCAACAAACTGCTAATAAACTAATGAAATTTTCTCCTTTATAAATTAAATAAATTTGAAAAATGCTTTTTTGTATATACACTCGTAGTATTTATCTGATATAAAAATTTGTTTAATGATCTAAAATATTCAAATGTGAGATAAATCTCAACACAGACAGGGAGAAAATACTTTTTCAAGACCCTTAAGCCTACTGTGTCTAATAGTTCAGGCAAAGTAAGAAAAAAAAAAACAAATATGGAGATTGTGCATCTTAACGCAGTTGAAACAAATCAATAATGCTTTTGTCCAATATAAAGGGTTTGTTTGTACTCTTTAGTCTGTTTCTGTTCCTTCTTTAGTTATATTATTCTTTGTTGTGTTGAGCTTTTAGATAATTCATGCCTCTGGGGCTTACCTTTCAACTAATCATCAAATCTCACATTAAATTCATACCACACCGCTAAGAGGTCACCATAACAGGTTCAAGGGACGAGTTTCCTGCTGACTGAAAGTCATCGTGAAATTAATTACACATTTCTTTTACAATATTCTTTCTTCACCTCCTTACTATTCTCGTCTAAAGAAGAAATAACTGTCGGCCATAAATCTATGCGCACTGGCCCAGGTAATAAGTAGCTTTTGTATTTTCTCTAAACCCCTCAGTCCATCATCCCTCCCTCTCACTGGCCCATTTTTCAGTCGACCACAGCACAGATGACCTTTCCGTAACCTCAAACCACCTCTTCAGCTATAGAAACTATTTATACTTCATACTTTGTGAAAAAAAAAATTACAGAAAAAAAAACAACAAAGTGAAGCATCCAGCTAATTATGAAGTATGAAAGAATACAATCTAAACCACATCTTCAATATTTAAAAAAATATATAACTATTCAGGGAAGTAAAAATGAATAAAATTGTTTTTTCAAATGTTTCAATACATTAAGTATTTATTTTACTAAATGAAGAGGAAGATTTATACTTTTATGACTCTGCATTTATGTTCTGTTCTAACAAGGAAAGGCAAAGAAGAGTAAATGGAGGGGGGGAAAGCTGAGCAAAGAAAAGAAAAATATAGCACCACTTTGTTTTTGGATCAGATTCTCTGGCTCCAGTTTTTGGCCCTCGGCTCGTTTCCCCCCAGCTCTTGGCACATTCCACCTTCCCTCCATCTAAATCTTTCTAAGGAACTAATAATAATGGATGAAGGGTGGTGTGCCACCGGTTCCTCTCAAGCTATATAGCTGCCAGTGTGTGCCAGCAGATGGCCTGAATGCTGCTGCAGCAAAGGAAAACGGCACTGAGCGGGGAAAGATGAGAAGTCAGAAAGAAAGAAAAACAGGAAAAGAAAGCAGAGGAAGAATTTGACTTTGGTTAGTTTCTGGCAGCATTCATTGACAGGCACACATGCAATTCATTTCACATGCTCAAGATTATTAAATATAAAAACAAATGCATCACAGAGATTTTTTTCTACCAGAATGTACTTTTAATGGTCTTTTTCAGTCATTTCTGATGCAAGTACAACGCAGACTGACGTTTAAGTTTAAAATGCTGCAGCACATTATGAATTAGTTCTGTGTTAATGCATCGAAAAGATTAATGGAGCCCTCAACTTGTACCAGTAAGCTTTATGGGGCTAACATAGCGGCGTATTTGATTTGTTGGCGAGTTTATGTGGCATCTGATTCAGTTTCACCTCTTTAAGTAACTATTCAGGTAGAGCAGCGTTATGTTTTGTTTTCATGGACTTTTACCTCACCACTATCATTGCGGACACAGTGGCTTATATTAAACAATGACCAGCTTTCATTGAAAGCTGAAATGTACTCAATTTTAATTATCTTGATTAAATAATTGCTTTAGCGTTGCATGACAAAATTTACAGAAACGTGAGCACACATTAGGAATAATTGGTGACTGCAAACTAAAGATAAGTTTCGTCTCTGCAGTGACATATATTCACACAAAACTGCAGTTTTGCACTTCTGGCATCTCATTAAAAACAGTTTGACCCACAGAAACTGTATAATGGAAGATTTTAGCACTTTTGAAACCATGACTTTTAATTTTTTATTTCACTGGTATATCTTGACACCTGTAGCTAGCCTATGATATAGTTTCATTAAAAATGTGATGAGTTTAATAAGGGTAAACCTATTTTTCCTGCAGCTACTCTCAGTAGAATGCATTCATTTAATAAATCAGGACCTCTAAAAAGGTGGGGTCAGCTGCCACGCAAACTGTGGTATAAAATAAATTAAAACCAAGTACAGAGAGACTTTATAGCGCCAGTTTATTTATAGTATACGAAGCATTTATTTTACTTTTGCTTCAGCAAAATGAAGGTTGTTTGCTTATCTGTTGTAATATTTTGATTCTACAACTGAACCAGAAAACCACACCACAAAAACCATCAAACCCCAGTAGGAACTTCAAGTTTAAAGTTCCATATTCTAAATCATGATGGTTTGGAAAAGTTTGTTTTGCCATAAATAAGGAAGCCAAGTTGGAAGGTAACCATCTACGAAATCATGTACAATAAAAAAAGCAGCGGATGGAAAGAATTATCTGAGAATTAAAGAGGTGGAGTGATGATGAAATGGGAGGACCGATCCGGGGGGAAGGGTGCTGCTGCAGGCTGAGTTGAAGCAGGGCCACGTGCGCTGATAACTTTATCTCTCATTGAAAACATCCTAACGACAGGCTCTGAGGGGGCAGCTGTCGAGGTGTCAAGTAGGTGTGTGCGTGTGTTAGTGCAGAAATAAATAGTTAAAAAAAAAAAAAAAAACACAACTAAATAGAAACACCTGCCATGTCTTGGAAAGCACCAAACGTGTGTCATTTCGAAGGAATGGAGGGATGGTGAGTGGGTGGATTTTATTTATTCAGGAAAGCATAAGCAAATGAGTAATATGGTATTAATGAAAAGGGTTGGGGCCTGCCAGAGAGAGGTTATAACGGGTGAGAGGAGTGGAGATAGTGCACGGAGCTCTAGTCTGCACCAAGCATGCGCAAAGATCCTAATAAGCTCCATAAGGCTTGCAGAAGCAGCAGTTAACCGAGGCTAAAACCTAAAACACATTCATTTTGTTACCAGGACTGATGCAATAAATCGACAGTAACAAATGGGATGCAGTCTGATTAGAAGTCTGAGGATGCATTTCATGACAGTAGATATGATTATGGAAGATGAAGCAGATGTTGGATTGATTTGTATTGTCAGAAACAGCAGAGGTAAGTGTAGGGTGAACTTTGATTTTTTTGGTGAATTATCAGTCTTCTGTTAAATAATAACCTTTTTTCCCTATAACAATTGCAGCTTGTGACTCTTTCATTTACTTACGTAATTTTAGGTAGATGAATTTGGGAAAAAAAATGTACCATTTTCAGAGTTTTGTTTTTTTTTAAATAATAAATGAGGTGTTAAAGCGGCTGGTGACCAGAATTTACTAGACCTGATCAGAAACTCCAAAATAATGTGAAATTCATAAATTTGTTGCACCAGACACAACAACAGTATTTGGTGTGGAAGTTCTTACTAAGTGAGGAAGACTAAAAGAAAAGTTTTCAAAATAAAGTTACAGAAAGCTGATAGAATATAAGAGGAAACCTTAATTTTTACTGGATGCCTGTAGTTTTGTCAGGCAGTGAGACCCAGAGGGAGCAAGACCGTAAGCAGATAACAGTAAGGCTAGACATATTAGAGAAAAGCTCTTCTATTTTATCCAATTTGACTTTCAACTAATGTCATCGAACATGCTGGATTTGGAAATGTTTGCAACCTTTTGGAAATCTTAGTATCAACTACTAAGATTAAAAATCTTAGTAGTTAATCTTAGTAGTTAAGGTGCATTTTAACACACCCCAGGATGCTAATAACGCTAATCATCTCAAACAAGCTGATAACTAGCTGTAGCACTACTGCAAAAACAGTGCAGTGATTTTTCTTTGTTTTTAAACTGTTGTAAAATAACCATAAACCTTAATTTTATGTTTTTTCGCAGCTCTGAAAGAAAAATCTGAATCAGAACAAATTGGCATCATCAAACCAATAAAACAGAAACGGAAACAGAACAAAAAATTGCAATCAGTACTTCCATACTTTTCATTATTACCTCACAAGCATCATCTTAGTAGGATGCCATTCTTAGCAATCTTTGTGTGTTGCTGCATTGCAACATTTTACAGTACTGCAAACATAAAAACTAAAACAACTGATTTATCACATTTACTTTTATGACAACTAAACCATAAAACTATTGTAAATGGGCCCGTTTCAAAAGCCCTTGGTTATTCATATAGTGCTTTGTTGTTTGCCAGGATCCCTAAACCTCACAATTTTCAGCCAGTCATTCAAGTCCAAGATAAAAAATAAAAAAAAACATAAAAAAATCCAAGTGAAAATAATTGGGGTGCTGGCTTTGTTTCCGAGTTGTCTAAAATTCGTTTGCTTGTTTACAGTTCTGCTGCATTTTCATAGCGTATTTTATTACATATAACTGTGTAAGCACTTTTACAGGCTAGAAAAGCTGAAAAAAATAAAAAAGCCTCAAGGCAGAGAAAGCCTGAAAAGGAAACCCATATATTATTTACTGAAATCAGCATTCAGTCAGAAGGCATAATGGGAGAGATCTCAGTTGCAATGACACAATGCAGCAACTGAGCTGCATAATCACTGCTTGTAAGTACAACACGGGCGAGGAGGATCGTCTTGCAAAGGAGACTCATCAGAGAAAAAGCCTGAAAACAAAACTGAACTTCTGTAAAAGGATGCACAATTCACAGCATCCCCTGAATGAACACACTGGAATCACAACAACAAAAGGGGATCTGATCTGATAAAGTCACTCCCAATTAAATTAGCCACTGCGTGGGGTCCGCTCTGCAGAAACATCCCAGATAATTAAAACAATACCACTCAGCTCTACTGCATCTCACCAGATCAGCAAAGTCTCTGCTAACGCAGCAGAAAACACACTTGCACTATCCGCAAATATGTGCACACCAAGGAAAGCTGAAGGAGTGATCTATGGTTGTTTGTGATAGGTTGCCAAGTAGTAATGCAGGATTAAGGTCAGGTGAACAGTTTAGGGTGCTATTAAACACCTTTAATAACAACTGTTCAAAGTACAACTATTGCTAAACACTAAAAAAAAAAAAAAGGCCTAAAACATAAAAGCTACAGTTGCGATCAAAGGTTTGAAGATTCGATCTAAATACGTAATAAAAACCACATGAGGCTTTCGTTCCATGTATGAATCTGTTCCTGATCAAAGCTTGGGAGTTATCTGATGGAAACAAAACCAAAATTACAACCCAAATTCCCCTGATCAACAGCTGAATTAGGATGACACACAACCCCATGGCATCGCTAATCTTTCCTTTCAGCGGGAGGGGAAAGCAATAACAGTGGGCGAGTTTAATTGGGTGTTTATTCTTATTGTTTTTCCATTTGACTTTTTCCTAATAACATAGAAACGTTTAAGAGCTTAAAAACTCCCCAAAAACACTGCAGTGCAACGTGCAGAGGCAGAGGCGTAGTGCCTATATCATGGGAGTAGCACTCTGGAAACTCTCTCCAAAGCCTTTTGGTTCAACAAATCAGGACCCTCTACACATCCCTCAATACTCCAGCAGACATTCATCAAACACTGCTGTGTACACATCCTGCATAACTTTCAAACTAGACTTGCATCACGACCATGCAATGTATACACATCTGCGGATCCCACTGTGTTTGTGGCTGGAGCTCCTGTGTAATCTCAAAATGAGCTTGAGCTTTTGCTTTAACGTGGGTGGGCATATTTTTATCAAAGGAGAAAAAAAAAAGCCTTTTACAAACAGGTAGCAGCACCAAAAACACACAATCAATTCCCGGGACTGTAAATCTGGCTCCTGTTTAGTGAAATTAGTTTAACATATTTCTTTCTGACTGTCTCTGTAGGGAGTGAAGGGTGGTGACAGGCACAGATTATGTGCTTGTAATCCTTTTCATCACAGTACGCACTCAGAGTGTCTGTGAGATAAACGCTGTGATCTCCATCCTCTGCGTGTGCAGAGGATGGAGATCTCTGCGTATGGTTCCTTGAAAAACCATCGTAGTCCTGGAACCTTACCAGACTTCGTTACAGCGTCTAAAAAAAGTTTTCACTCCTTCACTCTTTTTTTTTTTTTTTTACTGCTTTTACAAATCAATAACAAGCAGCAAAATGTCATGGGGTATGAATACTTTTGCAAGTAGATTCTTCAGCTGAATATGATAATTAAGCAAGCTGCCTTTTTACTGTGTCGATTATCGTTTCTCCAATGCAGATATTTGTTACGATGAAGATAAGAAAAACAGCCCGATTCAAATGTATTATTTTGAGAGAGCAAACGGCACAAGCGCCGAGTCCGACTGAGGCGATTCGGTTTCCTTTCAACATCAAGCCCAAGCAGAAACATTCATTGGCAGAACATAATGACCAACTCCCATCTTAACGCTGCCAGAGGGCCGAGGCCAGCTGAACTCTGACCCCTGCCTCAGGCGTCCACTTCTGGCCAACAAACACCTGTTTGTTTTCTTGCTTGCTCGGACCCCCCTGGAGGAGAAGCTGTGTTGGAGAGAGAGATTATTGCTACACTCAAACACTAAACGCTGATCTTTAAATCCCGTCTGCAGGGAGGGCCTGGACACTCGCAGGTGTTTGAGTCCTGATTAGTGGTGACGCGGTGGATGAGTAGCAGAGCCGGATGAGGATGATTGCTTTAAAGGTTGTTGTCTGGTAATTAGAGCGCTGGCTTATGTCTCCTGACCAGTCAGAACTGATGGCGTTCAAACAGATTCTCAGATTTGTTCTGAAACAAGCCACTGAACACTAAACTTGTTATATATTAGTAGAGATTATTTGAGCGCAGATATTTTTCCGTGCCTTGTCGACTACCATGTTCAATCTGATGAGTCACACTGAAGTGGTTTCTAAAGCAACCCGATGCCTGAAGTGTAAGGATCGAAGGGTGTAGTCAATTCTATGTATTTTTATAACTGAATAGGATTTCCCCCCCACCCCCCTTTTTGGGATGACAGTCGTCTTGAATTGGTAAAAATCAACCTATTAATTCATGGCAATTTATCTTTAAGCATTCATGAAAATGATCAGATTAGTAAATTAATAAATTAAATTATGTTTAAAGGCTGTCTTATGTGGTATTAGTTGAGGGCAGAGAACCAAATTATTGCAAAGCAACAAAAAATGAAGGCAAGCCAGTTTTATTATGTGCATCCATCAAAAACAATCAAAGCCAAAGTGTTTTAATAAACATATAAGTTATGAAAGTGTAAAGAAAAAGAATGAATGAAAACAAGTAGATTCTGGTACAGTAAATGGTCATCTTCTGTCTAAGCTGTGAAACATTATAAAGATTTAGATCTGTATTCCTATGATGAGTACATGTTGATTGTAGATGCTAAAAACTGGAATGCATCCATCAGGACCATCAATATGGTGTAAGTAGTTACAAGGCTCTCACACATTTTCCTTTTATTTCAAAACTTCCAGCTCTTTCAGGCTCATGTTTTCAGATTCATCGATAAATCTGCAACCACATTTATGGAAGATGTTTCCACAGAGGTGAGGCTTTAAAAGAGAAACCAGAACAAACACACTGGAAGGACGGAAACGATGTTTAACAATGATAATCAGAGTCAAGAAATTTCAATAAATGCTTTATTTTTCGTTGTAAACCTAGAAATGTTGGCATCAAATTCCAAACATTTCCAGACAACGAAAGAACCCTATAGTCATCCATCCATCTTCTCTACAGCCTAAATGGACCCAGTGCGTGTGCAGGGGTACATCCTGGTGTGTGCCAGGCTGGGTGGCTCTGCGCTCGCTGCAGCACAGTAAGCATCACCGCAAAAGACAAACATAAACAAGGTCACCCGCGAGGCAGGCGGAAGCCGCGTGCCTGTGTGGGTGCCTGCCAGCCTGGGTTGTGGCCTAGGGGGCGTGGGTGCTGCAGCTGAGCGCCCACAGACACCTCAAGTCAATGAGTGCACCTCAGTGGAAAGTCTGCATCAGCCCACAGACATCCCACTGGGGCTACAGGGAAGGTAGCGATCCACCAGGATACCAGCCCCCCTCCACCCTCCACTTCTCAGGCAACCGCAGGATAAATGTATCCTCCATGAGAAGAGGAAAATGGCTCCACTGTGGGGAAGGAAGGCAGAATAATAAGTATGATATAAAGACATTAAAGTATCAGTGGATAAATTAGGGTTGAATTTGGAAACAAACATCTGCAAAATAAAATAAAGGATGACGCCTGAAGAGTAAAAACAAGATATCTGGGGGTCTGAAGAATGGCTGAAGTCCCAGAAATTTAAGGGAGGGGAGGTGGTCTCTCTCCCCGTCTTACTAAACCACTATGTATTTTCCTTCATAAGGGTTATAATTTACACAAACCCACTAAAGGTCAGGAAGAAGGCGTGTTGTGCCAACTCCATCCCAGAATCTATGATGTTTTTCTTCTTAATTTTCCTTTCAATCCCTTTTCTCTCTGCTGTCGCTCTTCTTTCCTGGTCTCATCTTAAACTTTACAGTTTTCCAAGGACCTTCTTAGATAATTATGGTAATTTCAGCTCGAGATGGTCATAATTATTTCTGGTAGATTATTTAGAACAATGCATTTCTAAGCAATATGGACTGTAAGCTGCTTTTCACATCTGTGATGTTAAAAGTAATGACTGAGATAAAGAGGTTAAGTTTTAAAGTGTGGATGGATATGCAGTGTATTGAAACATGGTCAGTATTTCACTTGCATTTAAAAAAGCAGGCAGAGTGACCCCAGTTTGGAATACCAATAAATGTAAATGAAGGAGTGAAACAAAGTTATTTAAGTTATTTATTCCCTTCAGTATGCAAGCTGGTGTAGAGGCAAAGAGAATGACTTTATAAAAATTCCAGATGTGTTGTTTTTTCCCTCCTAAACTATTTAGATGCAGAGTAAAACACATCAACTTTGCACATATCATAACGTGGAAAACCCTTGCCACCGAATGTCCTGCTTATGTTTCATGAAATGAAACCCTGGAAGCAGCTTAGGCAGAATTAATTTTAACAAGAACCAGCCTCAGCTTTAATTGGTTTATAAAAATAATTTCTTGAAAGTAAAGAAAGATGGAAAATAAACCGCCAAGCAAAACTTTTTGTACATTTTGAGCCTCTTCGCATTTCGTCACATTCACAACCACAAACTTTAAGATATGTGGTCGGGAGGTTTTATGTGACAAATCAATTCAAAGTGCATAATTTTGCATGATGCAACACGATAAGGGATACAAGGCACTTTTACAGTGATGTGAAGTAACTATTTTCAGCCTGTAGTGTTTTACACATAGGTCAGAACAACTTCCCCCAAGGTTTTTAGGGGATGCAGCACAGAAGGACTATATTTACAATTTAAGTGACTTCTGAAGGAAATCGGCTGTGTTTGATGTTGTATGCGGGTTTTTTGCGTTAAGTTTCATAGTAGTTTTCAGGTGATCCTTGTGAAAAGACAGAAAACAATCCGTCAGTCCACAGCTGTGAGTTCTCACAGCTTTACAGCTCAACTGGGCCATGGACTGACCATGACGGCCAGCATGTGTAGGTAACAGTGAAGAAGAATAGGGTGCACTTCATCACTGTGACTGGAAGTTAAGTTGTGACAGTTTTCCCCCACTAGGTTTGTGTTTTTCTCAGTCCAGTGCTAGTGAAAGGTTTGTTCCCAGCCCCCAGGTGGGACTGAGATAAAGAGCCTGCTGCCCCACAGCTTTGTCCACTTGGACGGTCAGGAAACAAGTGTCTGAAATATTCCCCCTAACCCCAAGTGGCTCTCTTTTCTCCATGCTGTTTTTGTTTTTTCTGGTGAAAAACACTTGGCATTGCTCGCTCATCTACGTAGTTGAAAGATAAAAATAAATAAATAAATAAATAAAAAATTGTTGGGAAGGAAAAGCAGTAGGCACAGGAAGGCACCGATGCTCGAATTACCAGGCGAACATAACACAAAAAATGTGAAACAAAAGCACAAGTGAGAGTTTTGTAGATGACAGAGAAAAGATCCAGACAACTTTAGTGATTTCACTGAGCTGAACAGAAACCAGCAAACGACGACGATGAAGGACGGAAGTGCCATCTCTGAAAGCATCGTCTGCATGTGTGCAGCGCCCTTAACGCATGGCTAAAAAGAGACATGGACGATCAGGTCTACATCACTCCACCTGTCACGTCCTGCTGAGTGATGATGAATGCTGTTTGGCATTGGTCTGCAAGTTCTGAATAGGACAAGGAAATGGCAGATCTATTGAGGCGTGTCATTACAGCGGTGCGGCAGAAGGTTCAATGAATGCAGATGTCTATGTGACTGAGCAGCACAGATTTTCTGGAGGGAACTCCTATAATACATACCTGTGAACGTTTATTAAAGATAAAGCAGATACATGGAAACATGCATTGATCAGACAGAATTTAATTACTTTTAAATATCATGACTTACATTGTGTCGTAATGATCTAGTTAAAGTCCAGACCTAAATCCAATAGAGAATCACAGATAATCTTCAAAGAACAATGGAGACATATTTCAGTGTCTACATGTTCAAAGCTGGAAGAGAATCATCCTAAAATGAGTTGGCAGCTTTACCTGCAGCAAAACTCGACTGTCTCAGGTTACATGAATGCAGATTTTTTTTAATGTGGAAAAAATTTGGAAAACAAGCATCTTTTTGCTGCTACTTCATGTGAAAAAGCACAAAAAATGTGAAGAAGGTAAAGGGGTATGATCCATTTTTTAAAAGGAACAGTATGTTAAGTTTCAATGGCTGTTCTAAATGGTAGGACACTTACAGGGAGAAAATCTCAAGAAAATTGGTGTGTTAAATTTGTTCTTAAAGCTGATTTTCCGAAGCAGAACAAGACAAGCTCGTTTCAGGAACTTACGTTGCCAGAAAATATATATTTGCGCACAAATCAGCAAAGGCACAACGGGAACCCGCCTTTACAGGCCGAATAAGTGTCCATTCAAAACATGGCTGAATAATTGACCTTTCTGAAATACTGTTGCTAGCCTCAAACAAACGGCTATTAGACCAAATTGGAGCAGGAAAGTCTACAGACGTTTCTCTCCTTCAGACAGACTCAGCTGGTTCTCCCCCCCTAAGGGTCCCTCTACCTTTTCTTCTCAGTTCTACTCCAACTTCCTTTGCGCAATTGTTGAATTATTTCCTGGCCAACAACACATCAATGGCTCTCCCACTAATTACATTTTGATGAATTTTTCTTAATCTGTCTAAGCCAAGAGCACTTGCGCAGACTCGGGCACACAACTCGGAGCGGAAGAACAGAGGCCGCGGCGATGCAGGTGCAGAGCAGCTTTTCTTGTCATAACATTTCCATACAGACGGTTGATATCTGACAGGCAGTCAGGCTGAACAACTCTTTCCCAAACATTTCTGTCTCTGTTGTCCACTTACAGTTCACATAAAGGCAAACACGCTTGTGTTAACATAGGAATGTTAACAAGTAGGCATAGGCACAAACATAAACAGACGGGGAGCTGCAGTGCGCCTCGACACTTTTCCAGTTAAACGAAGCATGGAGTATTGCCCCCTGCCTCACCGACGGTGACACGTTTCCACAGTGTGGGCAGACAAATGGGGCCCACATGGGAAGTGACATCAGCCAGAAGCACATGAGGCCCACCTGCTTTGGACCGATCAGATGAGGTCTTTATTAAAAAAATGTCCCTCTGTTTTCTCAAATTTTCCTCCTCTGTTGGCAGATTTGCCAGAGAGAGGCTACAGATCTCTGGTTTTTATCGTGGAAACATGATCATATGAAGAAGACAATCCACCCGGCCTGCCAGTTCTATTAAAAATATAGGAAAAGTCTGCTCACTCCTACCAGAACTAAAAAAAAAGTATATTTTGCTCGATTAAATGTAGTTCCAGATGTGGATGAGGGCTTTCAAGGCATTATCCACAATACCTCCAGATTTTAAATCTGGAGGAAAAAGCTGCTGTTTGAGATGAGGGTTGGGAAAATGCAATAAAAAAATAGCTCAAATATTTTATCTATAATTTTTTTTTTTTTTTTTTTAGAGACAATGATCTAGACTTCCATGGATACAAAGAGACGTATGGCAGCGTATCAACAGTGTAGATATATAAAAACCAAAATTTTAAACAATTCATTCCTCAAAATCTACAAAACACATGTATTTACTTCCTGCTAAGTCACTAAAAGGTTAATATGCACAACTGCTGGATTAATTATGCATTATGCGCTTCGGCTCGTGGTACAGGACTTATAATTACCATCATAGTAAAAAATAAACTCTTGCTGAGAAACAGTGTTTATTCTCAGTCAATTACAAAGGATAATTTGATTCCAAATGTGTTGCCTTCAATTTAAACATTAAATTAGACCAGAATCACAGAAGAGTGGTAAACTGGATCTTATTAAATCATCTGCACTATTAGAGCTGCGAGCCCATTAGATGACAATACCATGAGAAAGAACAGCTTAAAAGTTTTACACAACATAAAATTTTTTGCGTCAATTTTTCAAAAGTCAAGTTGGAGAGTTGCAGTTTTTAAAGACTTTACTGTCACGGTAACGACTGCCAACTAAAAATGGCGAGAAGGTAAAATAAATAAAGTTTTTAAAAACCTGCCTTGATCACCAGTAAAACAATTTTGATGAACTGAGTCATTAAGTATTATTCTTGGATGAGATTTTCATGATTTTCATTCATCTGAATTACACAAGCAGCTCTTTGTCCATCCATGTTTCCAGTCCCTCTGTCTCTACTTTACTATGCTTCCTTTATTCTTTGTTGGGTTAAGAGGTGTGCAGTGACCGGCCGCCAATCTGCAGCGGTCCCAAAGGCAGCGGCTGAGGCCAGGCTGCAGAATGGCCGTGCAGGCAGGGTGCAGGGCAGAGGAAACCGTCTGTTAATGAGAAACACACTTCTATCCATCACTCAAATCCTTTTAAAACCACAATTGGAAAAAAAATAAATAAATAAAAAGAGGTGGCAGGCATCCCGTAGATGAGCGGAGCCCAGAAACAAAGCAGGACTCTGCGGCGCAACAGTACCTTAATTCCCATGAAAGAGACAATCTTAGATGTTATTAAACTTCCATGCTAGAGTTTTATAGGCAGGGATTAAAAAAAAAAAGATGTAGCATGGAAATATAAGCTGATATTGGAGACAAACGCAGATCAGTGAAGCTGAAGCAAAAAGATGAAACATTTGCATATATATATATATATATATATATTAAAAAAAAGCATTGGTTTGAAAGTTATGAAAACATGCTGCTTTCCATGCACATTTTCTTCATTAGCAAAGCAAAAAATAATGCGCTTCTTCATCTCTGAGCATTGAATTTATGTTGTAAGTCAACAGCGTGTGCTGTTTCCACTTTAGCCCTGGATCTTCCATCAACTCTGCCATCACGCACTCAGCTTCTGGATATCTTACTCCGCTGCACAGTAAGAGAAGTGCTGACAATGATTCGAGATGTGCCAAAGTAAAGTGAAGGCTTTTGCTTGGGCAAAGATCCTAAATGGTACTGCAAGCACATTTATGATAATGGAGGCAGGAAAAAAAAAAAAGAAAAAAAAAAAAGGGGACATTTCTTCCAGATGTTGGAGGAAAAACTATATCCACAGCTGCAAGTGTAACTGCGTTGCTGTTTGTGTTAATGATGGAAGGTGAAGTCTGACACCGTCTCAAACTCTGAAACTAAGACAGGATTGAGTGAGTTCTCCAAAATAAGCTATCAATTTTTGGCATTCTTTATTGCAGCGTAATGCGAAAAAAAAAAACATTTTTCACCATGAATCCTCTGCGTTCTGTGCATAACCCGAGCAATGAAAGAAAATAAAGGAAAGCAATGGTGGATGGAAGGAGAGAGAAACGGAGGGAGGGGGAGAGGGTGCAGCTAAAGGTGGGGGTGAGTGACTTCATATTTTTCCGTCTGTGGCGAGTTCACACAAAAGGGTCCTTCTGATCCCTGGAGTGCTGAGCGCATACCTGCGGGATGAAATCAAAACCCTCTGTGAATTATATTAAAGATCCCCTGCCAAACGCTCCGCAAGCTTCCATGTGCTTTTTACCAGATCTGCAGAGTCCCATTAAGTTCGCCTCTAAAAAAACACTTAAATTAGAAATCCAGACCCGAGCACCTCCACAAAGCCCAGCTCCCAGCTTTGATTTTACCTACACTGCCTTGCAAAAACACCATTACCCTTTGAACTTTATCCCGTTTTGCACATTGCAGCCACAGACTTGAATAGATTTTACTTGGATTTTGCCGCGATAGATCAAAAAGGGGTAGTGCCTCACTGCGTTCGAAGGAAAACAATACTTGAATTTACATTCATAACTTCAATGGCATCAACGTCATCAGAGCCGCATTCATAGAGTTTCCAGCACAGCTGACCCACAATATTTCATTCACGTACATACCATTCTTACATTCTTGCAGTTGTGGTTTCTAACAGATTAATGACCCAAATGGGGAAATAGCAGATCTCCAAACCATGCGTTTCCAACAAAAGAAAACATTACTGTTGTTGTTCTTCTGCTCATGACCTGACCAGTGTTATCTTCCGTGTGTTTGGCGCCACCATTCAAACGTCAGCATTACTGTTTGTCAGCAGAAGAAAACAAAAAAAAAAACAAAAAAAAACAGCGCAGTCATAAAAAAATTGGACTGAACTCGACACGTTCTAACGAGTTCTACTTCTAGTTGGTCAACATTCAAAACACCATCTTTTTGGTGAAGCGTGGACATCATCATGTCTTAAACGGGAACAGGGAAAACGTACAGAGGATGCAGCCTTCCTTACACTTCACGCACCAGACATGAGACACTAAGACTATGTTGCAGGTTGTACGTAATGGGATGTGAAAACCACAGAGGTCTGAATATGTCAGCAAGGAAGTGTATGTTGGCTCGGGAGCAAAGAAGAGGACAATATGAGGAGTCTAATAGTGAAAGGCAGAAGGCATGATGGGTTGTAAGGTAAGGATAAAGGAAGGATTTGCTGAAGATCAATTTCTGACATATTAGTAAGATCAGGAATAACAGATTGATAATACTTTTACTTGAAACAGGGAGCGTGAGGGATGATCAGGAATTCACCGTACAACTCAAAACAGACCAAGATTAACACGTCTTTGTCCTTAAAGAGTGAATAAAAGCTCAGAGAGATAATATCGCTATCAAAGAAATATATGAGGGGATTTTAGAGCTGCCTCCCACTCCTTTTCATCCTCTTTTTCCTGGTCAAACTCCCTCTCTCCGATGAAACCCCAAATGACTAACAGATTCCAGACACCGTGTTTCAGCTGTCAAGCCATTGAGTTCAGGTTCTTTGACGGAGCGTGTGCGGTCACATCTTTGCTCCATACCATCCCCCCAGTGGTCGTCGCTGATAGAGAGAGGGGGGGCTGCTGCAGCTGAACTATTGACTTGGCCCTTGAGGATTACCTGAGGACTGAAGTTGCACCACTGGGAGGAATGTCTTGGGCTGCATCCAAACAACAAAGCTTTGTGTTTTTTCTTAGAAAATAAATTCAAGAGAATCAAGGTCAACTATCAGTTGAATAAGATTTTTATTTAGGGCTGGTATGGTTAGCGGTGCTGCAGCTGCACCTAATCCCCACAGGAAAGCCTTCATCTGGGACTGATTTTAAAGAAACTGGGCCATGGTGGGAGAAAGGAGCGGACTGTTCTGCAAAAATCTGGGTCCCTTTTTACTCAATCCATCTGATTAAAGGGAGCTTGGCTCAATTACACCCACTTACTGGGCCTTAAAACCCGGCCCGACCCGACCCACGTACAAAAACAAGGGCGCGCACACACACAAAAAAAAAAGCTGAGGAGAACCAGAGGGGAATGTGAGTTTAAACATCACACCTGAGGTATTTCCATCCATCTCTTCACCACAAGAGACTCTCTCCATCGACCAGCAGCTCGGTCTGTCAGCGATGTTTCCCTTAAAGGGCAACTTCTTTGTGTAACCTGTGATTGGGTTGGGGAAACGTTGAGGCCGGCTCTCCGGGGACAGGCTTTCGTCTTCTCCAATCAACAGGCTGGATTCTCTGGGTCACCGCGATCTGTTTTAATCAGCCGCTGGCCAAGAAAAAGACATGGAGTGAAGGTTCCTCGTGATGGGGAGTATGAGGAGACACGCATGTAGCTGCGTTTACATGTATGGTAGTTACAGAGGACAATAAACGGGTCAAAGCCAGAAAGGTTACAATTCTGACACGCTTGATTCTCACAATCTGTCCTGAGTTTCACAAAAGTGTCCACACCCTTTTCGCATTTTGCAACTACAAACATAAAGACAATTTGCAAGCATTCGATGTGATGGACCAACACGACGCTGAGCATAAATGTGTACTCTACAAAGTGTGGCATGTTTTGGTATTCAGATCCCTTTACTTGGAAATCCCAAAACAAGTCACTTTAGAAGTTACCCATTTAAAAAAAATAGGAGTCCTTTGGGCTCTAATATAATATCAATATAAAACCACCTGTTCTGTGAAGGCCTGAGAGAACAACTCAGGCCTCCTATTTGTTCAGAGAATAACAGCAGAACAGAACGAGAAGTTGTGACACTGCTGGTCTGCCTGCAGTTTTAGCGACAACGGCAGAAAAAGTCAACAAAGCCTTTCGGTCCACGTTTGCCACAACAAATATTAACATTAACAGTCGTCTTGTTCAGGACGGCACTCTCTTTGCAGTGGAGGATGGTTGTTTACAGTAGGCAATTTCCGATAAGCTTCATAGCGTGAAACTGGGACATTGCTTTCATCACAGACAAATGTTAGTGATTGGGTAAAACTAAAGGCTTTTCAGCGTAGTCCTCGCGTCCAGCAAGCACTTGTTTCACAATAGCCAAGGGTCCAGACCCCTCTGTAAGAAGTGAAGTGTGGAATAAGGGGCTGGTTTTCACCAGGTAAACATTTCAAGTGAGAAAATCTGTTGACAGGACAGCTGTTTGTTGTGCACTCAACAAATCTGGGCTTTATGGAAAAGTGCCAAGAAAGAAATCCACTGAGAGTCCAGTTTGCAGTTTAGTGAAAAATAAACAATGCATGGACACAGCAAACGTGTCAGAATGCCTCATTTTAACCCGCATGAAAACGTACCTGTGATGCTGTTTTTCAGCAGAGACAAGGAAGCTGTTCAAGACAGATCGGAAGACAGATGGAGACAGTTGTTCACAGACGTTCACCCAGTTTGACTAATCTTGAGTGTTTTGCAAAGAATCTGTAAAAGCTCCCGCGGTGCATAGCTGGTTGAGACACACCTTAAAAGATCTTTATCTTCACTAACACCCATCAACCTTTTCAGATTTTTATTTGGAAAAAAAATTGCAAAGGAGCATGTAACAGCTTTCAACCATTTCACAATTATGCTCCACTACTGTGTTAGTGTATTCCATAAAAATCACAAGTACTTACAAGTTGTGGTTGTGACTTGAGAAAATGTGAAAACCATAAATACACGCGAGGTGAACGGATAATTTTGCAAGGCGCTTTGCGCAAGAGTTGGACATGGAAACAGTTTAGGGCTTTGTAGGTGCTGAAGTAGCAGAGTATACATAGCTATCATAGCATTTACAGCACTGAAGCAGCAACCTGGTTGCAATCATGCCCAGTTGTAAAGTTCACTGATTGCAGCTTGTTTAGAGGCCTAATTAAACTCATTATTATAATTCTGTTTTATTGGAGGAAAGAGCATGAGGGGAACACTTGTACACAGAGATCCAGCTCCAGTTCGTCTCAAATGACCAGCTCTGCCAGTTCTAAGGAAAATGAGTTTGTGGTAATAGTAACCGTTGCGCAGTCCAAAATACTCTCTTCAGGATCATCACCCTCTATCCTTCACTTTTTCTGTCTCTATTTAAACCCCAAAAGTAAACATTTCCTCTCCATTATTATCCCTCCAAATTATATTCCAGCCACAACCCCGTTTTACTGGCTCGTGACACCAGGCCTCTTTGTGTTGTGACGCTCCAAAAAAAATAATCTCGCTGAACTTTGTGGCCATCGCAGCTAACCTGATACAAGCCAGCTTGCCGCTCCACTTACACAACATGTTTACCACAAGTCATTTAATCAAAAACAGACCAGAAACAATGCATCTGTCTTTATATACACCTCAGCTCTGAGATGACAGGGGAGGAAATGTCCCAATAAGAGTGTTTTGACTTTGAGCTTCCGCGGCAGCTTGTGCATAATTGGCATTGGACAGCTTAAGGGCAGAGAAAAAAAATGCAGTCAAGGTCTCGGTCTGAACAGCACATTCGGGCTCTTGCAGAGACTCCTGGTCATAAACAAGCAAGCAGAACTAAGACGAAATTATCCACGGATAACTTGCCGTGATAACAAGCTGGAAAAGACCTAAGACAAGTCCAAAGGGAATTTGAGGACAGCCCGATGCTAATGATAGACTTTTTAGACATCATGCAAGCCCAATGAGATTGGAATCATTATGACTCATTACTAGTCTGCAAACCACAACGGCTGCAAGAACGACCCCATGCCTCTTGAGTCTGTGTATTAAATACAAGGTTAAAATCATCAGGAGCAGATGTCTGTAACAACTACCATTGCTGTAACTTCAGAAAAAAACATATCTGGAACAGACTGGGATTATTCTGAACATGACCTCCAGGTATTTTATAAAGGAGCTACAAAATTATATTGAAGGCCAAAGAAAAGAAGGTTTTACTTTAGATGAAAAGAACAACAAAGGCTGCTGATATCCAGTCAAGAAAATACAATTAGTGGTTCTGGCCTTGTGTAACAAAATTATACAAAAAACTCCACTCGGGTTTTCTTCAGCCCCCAATAGAGCATTTGCCAACCAAACATTTTGACCCAAAACATAATCAAACGTGATTATATTTTGATGATGCATAGAGACCTGCAGATATTTATCTAATTGATAAAGTTGTAAGTGCGGTGCAAATGTAATTCTGACTTGGAATGTCGGAGGTCCAGAATCAGCCCAAGTTCAGTGTCAGTATGGCTGCTGTGCATACATAACAGTGAAAGCTGCACGAATAATTTGTTTCTTTGCACTTCTGGTGGTTTGCATTTCTACTGGTTATCCTCTGGCTCGGCACTCATCCATTTAGCTGCGTTTCTTTTCCACATAAAGCAATTTAAAGAGATAATTCTAATTTTTTTCCTTACAAAGAAAAACCCTCCTGGACCGATGCTTCTGTTAAAACGGATCCTGTCCTTTCCACAGACGCCACACAGGCTAAGCATAGTCAGGAGCTTAAAGCATTCGTATGGTCTTTCTTATTAAAATAATTTTTATTACCACTTTGCATCGTCAACTGAATTTGAACCGCAATAAACTGACAGTCAAAATTAAATCTATTTATATAACTAAACTGGCTTTAAATATTTGTTGTGAATCTATTAATACGCAGAATTGAACTGCTAGAATCGTCAGCTGGTTAACCTGCCCGTTGACCACATCAGGTCACTCAAATGGAGGTATAATATTTCAGCACCAAATGTGTGCAGGAGGGGACCAAGTCCAAAAAATAAACTCACTGAAACCTCTAGAGAACTACTCATCTCGAATACTCATGTCACAGACCATGATACTTTCATGGTCTGTGACAGATGATTGGATCAAACCCTGGAAGGTACCACAGTTTCAAACCAAAGCAAAGAAGAGGACACGGGAACCATGTGCAGACAATAAAACAAATCCTCTCTTAACAGAATGCTCCATTTCAGGGGAACATCTGATCTGTCATTTTATTGCTTGCTTCCTATATCGGTGCTGGTGTGCAGCCATCTGGTGATGTGGCTTTGTGAATAATAGCTCTATGATACAGCATCAGAACCGATGATTCAAGTGATTTAAAACAGGGCAACCAATGTGGAGCACGCACACTCACACATACATCCAAGGGGACGTTTTTTGGTTTAATTAAATGAGTATAAACATACAGGAAATTCGGCTCATGATATTTTAGGAGCAATTTAAATTTGATTAATGCTAATAAAAAAGTGCATGAAGGATCATAGAAGACTATTAAGCCAAAGGAGGAAATGATGAGTCACCAGATATTCTCACAATATTTTCTTAAACTCTTGGTATTTTCACTCAAACAAAAGGAGCAGTTTTAAAATATTTCTTGGTCAACTTCAACATTCCTCTGTCTCTAAGTAGAGACACCACAGACAAACTCTCCAGTAAAATTAACTAATTAACACTCAGCTCTGCGGGTTTAGGGGACAAACCAGAAGGATTTTTCCAGACATATGGTATGAATCCCATCAGGCATATTTTGACAATTCGCCGAAACAGCGTGACGCGTGGCAGAAAATATCCTCTCTTTCCATGAAAAGCGAGACAGCTCCAAAGAAATGTGATGATTGCGGAGAGGTACGTCGAGGGGCAACGGTTCGCCTCAGACGAGTCAAAGAGGAAGTGGAAGGAAATGGAGATAAGTGGCGAGGGTTTGCTGTGTCAACGATTAGACACGTCAGGAAATGGAGAAAACAAATTATATTCCCCCACATATTCAGCATTTTTTTGTAATCTCAGGGTGATAAAACAATTCAAACATATGCAGGTATACTTCAGCCTTAAGCATATGTACACAATCTAAAAATCTGATATGTTGTAGCTACAGCAAACCTCATAGCACCCATGTTAGGAATGTATTTATTTCGATTTTATTGCTGAAAAAAATCGACTTTTCATTTGAGTATTATTATTCAGTTTCTACACTTATTGAAACTGATGACGATCTGTCATCTAAATCCAGATACCAGTTGATAGCCACAGCTTATTTTTCCCTCACCTGCACAGTGAGCAGGGTGTTGATGAGATTTTTAAAAAAAATCCTTTCATAGCCTTGAAACTGAATTATTTTCTCTTCAATTCAGAAAATGTTTGTAACATTTCATAAATATAACGAATTAAATGTCTCCTAAAGAAACGTATACATGTTTTTATTTGTACCTCAAAAGACAAATAGCTTAAACTCCTAAAATGAGAGAACTGACTGAATTAAACTAATTTTGAGTAAATGTTGAAACAAAATGGCATGCCTTGTACTCTCCCTCCAAAACACTTTAGGCGAGCGTTCCTGATAAATGAAAAGTTACTGTTTCAGCAGTGGCATAGTGAATTCCTTGAAATACCTAGATAATGTGAATAAAAATTTGATGGATTCTACTGGTAAACTGCAGAATATTGATGTATAATCGTGAGCCATAATCAATACATAAATGACTCAGAGGCAAAAAATCAACCTTCTTCCATGGCTGTCTCAAATCCAAATCCAACAGAAAACCTATGAGCAGAACTGAATGGTACAGAGCATAAGAGAGGACTAAAGACTCTAGACACTCTCTAGAGCAAAAAAAATGATCAAAATTAGTTAGAGATTATGTCACCAGAGGTGCTGCTTTTTGTCCTGCCTCAATTATAGCTGGGACAAATCACTTCCAGTTCACATTTAGGCCAACTTGGCCCACTAACCTGTTTATAACAGCACTGAAATGCTTGAACTGGAACTGAGTAAGGAATCTTCCACCCTCTCCCTCCCCCCATTTCTTCCTTTGGAGACAAGCCACGCTCCTTCTACCCTCCGGTCCTCTGCAGCAGTGTTAGGAAAAACAAATCTAGTGACTGGAGAAATGACAGTAAGTCTGCTGCCGTTTCCTGACCCTCTGCTGAATGCATATACACACACACACACACACACACACACACCCCCCCACACACACACACACACACACACACTCGCATACAACCTCCCCTCTGCTGAGACATGACAGGAGTCAGTGTGTGTGTGACCAGACCCAGGAAATGGCAGGAATGTAGAAAGACGGTGTCAAAACTCTGGGAGGTCTACACACTTCTGGGATTGTACATTTAAGCCAGCCGTACAGCAGTTTTTACATCTCTGGTTCACTGGGACACACTTTGTGCAGCAACACATGATCTCTCACTGACAAATGAGTATTGAAGCGCAACAGGGTCAGCGATATGACAGGGCGAGTCTGCTGTTGGGAGTAATAAGACGACGCAGTACTCACCCGCTGGAGGTGCCGAGTGACAGCGAGCTGACTGAAGAGCTCAGCTTCCTGCTGTCCCAAAGTCTCACTTCACGAGTCCGCATCTGCACATTCACCAACACGACAATACAGGTGACCACAGGAAGGTTGATATTTAAACCAAAATACTGAAAATAAAGCATGTATATTTAGGAAAACCTGCAGTGGGGTTTAATCTTGTTGATTTTAATGAAAGTACCTTGTTTAAAATTAAAAAATTGACAGGACCTATTTATTTTATTCTTATTATTTATCAGGGAAATTTTTCTTGCATATTTTTTAAGTTGCTTTTTATCTGATGACCCTAAATAAAAGCCAGAGTAAAGTTGGCTAATTTTGTGAAGTCTGGATTAGACGAAACTTTAACTTGCTTATGACATTGAACATACATTCCATGTGGTGACATAATGGTGGCAGCATCATGCTGTGGGAAAGTTTTTCTTTATTTATAATACATTGTTGTAATAATAAATATATGTTTCCTCTAACACTTTAAATAATTCATTTTCAGTCAGTATCTGTTCTGTGAAACATAAAAAAAAATAAATTAAAGAAAATAAATTGATTGATAAATTGATTTAAAGCTCTCACCGTATCAAAGCCGGTGGTCAACAAAAAGTCATCTCTGGCCCACAGGATCCGGGAGTCCTTGTTGCTCTGAAGGCTCTTGGCACTCTGATGAACAAGTAACGCAAACAGACATTTTAAGCATGTTTTACTCAGCTCTTCAATACTGAAAAAGGAAAAAATCAGTTCAAAGTCAGCCTCAACAGAAGCTTTAGGAGCAATTTAATGAGGAGAGTGATGAATGAGTAATTTTTTTCGAAAGATACCGAAAGGAGAGTAAATAAATTTCCCAGTGATCTCACATCACTGTGGTGAAACAGAACAAGACCAGTTCCTTGAAAGAAGAACCTACTGTTGGTATTTAAAACAAGATGACTTCTGCCCCGCATGTAGCTAAGATTACCAAAAAGCCTTTTCTTGTGGTGCTGCAACTTCTTTTCCTCCGTTTCCATAGTTATTACCCTGTCAAAGCAGCTGAGAGGGGCTCTGTTTAATACGTGGTCTTCAGTGGCAGATGACACATGTTGTCAGAAGTAATGAGCAGCAACAACTAGGAGTGCTGAAATGAGAGGAATGCTTGTAAAGACAACACGCTCAGGTTGAAGAGGTCATGCGACTGTGGGGGATTTAGCAGGTATTGTGCTCGATATCACTTTGGAACCTGCAGTATGCACATGTGTGGTGCAACTGTACACAACAGACCAGAGAAAAGGAGTAAGCCGTCATGCTTCTTGTCTATTGGAGTTATTATTCCTTAAAAACGGTGGCTTTTAACAATTTGCAATTTACCGTACCTGTCATTACATCTTGTAATTGTGAATTAGATGCACAGTTAGGTTGGGCTTTCCCACGAGATGGCGAGCGATGCGTTTTCCACAGAACAGGAGCCGTTAGCCTCTAATCCCACCCTGTCTCTCAAAATTATTGTTGTATTTTTATAGCTGCAAAACCTTAAACAATCCTGAAAGCGTCTACCATGGCAAGAAGACAAAGACGTCCTTATGCGAGTCCCAACTTGTCCTCGCTCAATCTCATGTAACCATTAATTGACCACAGGCGACAAAACTGTAAAAACAATGAATTTCAGATGCCATGTTGCAGTCCTGAGTAAACAGTGCCTCACAGAAGTATTTATATCAACTGGACATGTTGTCATATTGCAACCACAAACTTCAACGAGTGCCATTTAGATTTTATACACCAAGATAAAGTAGAGCACAATTAACATATCACAGAGCGCTCAGGGGGACTGCAGAGTTTGCGTTTGTTTTATTGTGCAAAGAAAAAATTATTTTCCAACAACAGTTTGATTTGATTAATTTGTTCCAGCTTTTAATAAATAAAATAATGATACAAAGCTTAAACCACTTCCAAACAGACAAGACTGTCGTTTAGTAAGACTGTACCAACATTAAGTAATTACAAAAATCTGCAGCTGAAGCTGACATGAACACAGAGATTAGATCCTGTTTGACAGGAGCTCTGCACATCTGTGTGGGGAGGAACCAACACGCACTTCCTGTTAGTAATAACTCAAACCCCAAATCTTCCTCTCCTTTCTTCCGTCATCCTCTCACTCCCAGACTGGTGGTTTGGGGAGCAAACGCTACAAGGAAGACACAGAGGATGTGGTTACTTCAATTTTGCATTAAATGAGAACTCCTATGGTCCAAAATGTTCCCCCAGGTGATGCTCATTTACATACATATGGATGAATGAGACACTATGAGCTAGTTTTTTCCAGATGCAGCAAGGTTTTAGAGTTTTACAAATATGGGAAAGAGAGGTTTTCATTTTTGCCAGTTGAACTGCTGCTTGCTTTATTTATTTCTGTGCAGAGGAATTCAACAAGTTCACTCCCTTCTCCTCAGGGTGCTATAATAGTATGTTATCTTTTTAGTAAACGTCGATCTGAAAAGGCTCTGCCTCTGAGGTCCTAAGAATATTAAAGCCCCCGTTAAATAAATGGGGGGGGGGGGGTTTGAAACTGCAACAAGTGTCAAGGGATTTGTGGGCTGTAAATTTCCATTAAAAAACAAATTAGTTGCATTCCAAATTAAAGGACTGAATTTGAGTTTGTTAATCCATCCATGTAGTTTTATTTTGAGCAAGTTATTCTTCACTTAACATGTTTAAAACAGACCAAGTGGACATGAACTGCCTTTATGCTGCCAGCTCCTTTCCTGGATGTCCAGATAGTACTATAATAATGATCCGCCAACTTCTTGCGAATGAATGTCCTACATCGTTCTTTCTATTCACGAATTACTTCTTTCTGAAACTTATTTTTTTATGGTGAAATTCCATCCAACTTGGAAAGTTTAATGTTTTCATTATAATTTTGGTACAAGTACAATAATTCTGAAACTTGCGATTTGACTCGAGTCTGCGTAAAAATGGATTCAATCACAAATGTATGGTTATGGAAATAACCTGGGCCTTCGTCAAAACTTCAAAGCTGTCTTTTTTTATTTGCATGTTGATGTGCAAATTACAGAAACCAGACAAAACATTTATCTTTGATTAAATTGTAAGTTTTGGACTCGGTCAGACTTTTGCTCTGTATTCACAAATCTACATGACATGCACTCTTCTCATCTAAAATATTCGGGGGGGGGAAGGAAAGCGCTGGAATTTTTGCTTCCTTGGCTTAACATGTAATTCCTTTATTTCACAGGAAGAAAAATGTTTCATTGAGTTGTTTGAGGTGAATTTTTTTGCTCCAAAGATCAGTTTTATCTTTTCTTAACTGAACTATTGAAGGACTGAGGGAGGTCTATGAGGTTTTTAGAAACAGATATTTAGTTTTGCTTGAGTCAATAAGCAAACATTTGGAGTACCAATCATTTGCTAGTTTGCTTAGATTTCACTTATTACAATAGGCGTCATCAGTATAACAGATAAGAGTGTATATTGTGTTTCAAATGATATTTCTTAGAAGAGATGATAAAAAAACAAAACAGATCAAATCTAAAACCTTGTGGAGCACCGTAATGAACAAACTGAAATATATGAGACAGGAATTAATAAGAGCAATTCATCTATACTAAACCACATATTCAAGTCTTTAGGTTAGACTGCAGTAGTCAATGGTGTCAAATTCAGAACGAACATTTAAGTAGAGTATTAAAAATTTATTTTTGATTTAAGATCAAAACACAGCAAAAAAGATCAACATAAAGCTGCTATTGTCAAGTCTAATGTTTTATTCTTCTTTCATTATTTTCCCAAAAGAAGGACAAAAATATCCAGAATCCAAAAATATCCAGAATATCCAGAATCCTGTGGAGTAATGTACAAACAATATATATATATATATATATATATATATATATATATAAAAACCCTCTCACCCTCCGCGTGGGTGGTCTCTTTCATCCTCTGAGCTCGGGTCCTCTACCAGAGGCCTGGGAGCCTCTGGTAGATATATATATATATATATCTGGTATATATATATATATATATATATATATATATATATATATATATTTGAAGGCTATGTGTTGTAGTTTTTTTTGTTAAAGGTGCAAAAATGCAGTAAATCCAAACTGCCATTTCAAAACAAACTATTGCGCTTAATGGATGATCAATTGCTCAAAAATCTAAGGTTTGTATATATGATCAACTTTCCTTTCAAATGTTTAACTTTTTGCCCAAATGTAAAGCTTCAATGTAAAGACGACTGTGCAGAGAAATAAGGACAAGCTATGAATCATCGGTAGCAAGCTGAACACTGACGGCTCAAACTAAATTTATAGTTCTCAGCTATCAAGGAACTTGATATTACTGTACTACATGTCCATGCACCGACATCAAATGCACACTTCAACTTCTGCACCTCTCTTAGGGACAATTCATCCCTGTCCATACCAGACTTTTGACTGACACTGCCTGTATGCTGAACAGATGTTTTCTTGTTCCTGGTGTGCTCCTTAAAAGCTTTATCCTCTAAGAGGATTTTCAAAACATTCTGCTGGGCTGGCTTTCCAAAACAATTCTGAAGTAACATGACCAAAGCTCTGACATGGTTGATAATAAGTCCTGGATAGAATAAACACCACAGTCGTGGCTGAAGCCCATTTTCTGGAATGCAGTTCACTGGTTTGCATTGTGCAGGTAACAGAGCTCAGGGATGTCTTGATAAGCCCATGCGGGAGAGTTGGTTGAAAAATAACCGTGGCGAGTGAAAGAAGAAAAGAGTAAACTCAGGCCTAAAAAAGCAATAGATCAGAAAATGGCAAGAAGGAAGAACGGCTGACGCCGGAGTGGTATAAGCGGGCTGAATCTATTGCCACTGGGCAATTCATCACCGACACGACTGGCTGACTTCCTTCCACGGGCATTCAGACCAAACTGAGATCAGGCTATTATAAACTGCTAAGTATTTATAATAGCAGAGCTGCTTTTAGGAGTCACAAGAGGAGGGTGATTCATTCTCCTGGCTAGAAAATCCAGTTGTGTTTAAATAACATGCACAAGTAAACACTAAAAACTCACCATCATCATTTTTTTTTTTTTTTGCCATATTCAGTCATGCTGACACACAGCTGAGAAGCAGTGCAAAGCATTTAAGGAGGCGACAGCATTTCCTGTGAGATCATCATGGTGACAGTCTAATGAATTAATAAACACCATGTATTAGGAGGATAAATCCAAGTGCACAATGAGTCTGTAAGCTCTGTGAGACAAAACTGCAAAACAATAGTGTTAATATGCTCCTGCTGACACCAACTAGGTGAAGTATTTGCCATATTTACAGTTGCATTTTTGGGGCACTGTGCTGGAACAGTATCGCCTCACAGTCAGTAGGTCTTGGTCCAAACCTAAAGTGTGAAAGAAGTACATTACCCCTTCACATGTGAAAGTGCACAGGCTTCTTCCAATCACCATAAGGTTTGCTTGTTTGGCCAACTCTTGGCTCTAAAATTGGCTGTGGGTGTTAATACACACATGAACCAACCAGCAACCAGCTGCAACTTCGACAGAAGTTACAGGTCCGGCTAATGACTGAACTGGCAACAAGCTGGGAAAGTCACACCAATCACTTTTCAGGGAAACCTAAAACCAATCCTACCAGTTATAGACTTTTTTTTTTCCCCCTGAAAGTATAATTGTTGAAAATTATTACGCTGCATCCTGTGGATCTTAAGAACACATTCAGTCACCAAAGTCAGAATTCACTCAAGTAGATATAACATATTAAAAATTACAGATTTTGACCAAATTTGTTTATAATTTAGTCAGATAAACAAAATGAATAAAAGGAAACCATAAAATACAATTAATGAAATAAAAAAAAAGGTCAAGAAAACCTCAATGACCTCAACATGCGGGTGAAATTAGCTCAATGTACTGAGGAGACCTGAAAAAAGCTTAAAAGAAAGCAGGGAAACCAGAAATAAACTCACACAGTTCACTATGACATCACACTAAATTTAGACATAAATGAAATAATAATTACAAACAAAGCAAATTCAATCTTCTGGAGCAAAGGTTCCAGCCATACATTTTAAACATAAATTTCCATTCTACATGTTGTTTACCTCTCTGTAGTCTAAAAAGAAAAATAAATGAAACATTTTTCTACGAGAAACGTCTAAAAGAAACGCTTTCAGGAAAGAAAACTTTTCATCTTTTTGTGCTTTACTGGGCTCCCTGCAACATAATCCATACAAATCCAATAAACTGGCATGAAGTCTTCCAGCTGACAGAATGCTGAGTAAATTACACCAAGAAGATCACACCCATATCTTGAGACACGTGCAGCCTTGAGCCCCCAGGTTAGGATGTCTTCGAGACTTGGCAGCAGAAGCCATGAAGGAGGATTATGGTTATGCTCTATTCTGCTCACCTTCTCCTTCTAAAAGCAAACATTCAGGCTAAGGAACCACGAGGCAGCTGCAGCTACTTCTACCACGGCCCAGTGGCAGCCAGAGGACACAACATCTGGACTTTGTGAGTGTGTGCGTATGCCAAACTGTATCTCTCAGCCACGGTAGTGTATGAACTGAAAACCCACTGACCTTAGAGTATTCATTTAAAGACACACGCAACATACAGAGTTTAACAGAACTGAAAAAATATGTAAAGGGAGAGAGAGAGAGAGAGAGAATGGAGAGAGTGAAAATCCAAGTCTCATTTGATGTGAATAACAGAAACAGGACAAAAGGAGGTGTGGGGAATGAGCTACACCAGCTTGAATGATTTGCGAAGGAAGTAGAGGAAACCGTATCACATCTTGAGAATAAATATTACCAACACAGGTGTCGGCCTCAGTGACGTTGCAATGTATTTCCTATGTCTGTTGGATGATAAAAGATATGAACCAGGAGGGGACAGTGAATCGAGCAGAATTACAGCCAGGATGACGGCACTGAGGGATGAAATAATGCAATTGAACCTCGAATGACACTAGGATGAGTTCACAGGGAGGTAATGCACTTTGCGAGCTGGGATCCAGATCCTTCAAAGTGCCATTCAGCAGTCTGGCCAATTACGCTTTTATGAGCCTATTAAATATCCTCTCCCAATATAAACAAACGAGTATCACTTCTTCTCCTTCTGTAGCTCCCCCCCCAGCTATTTAACTTCTGAACTGCAACAGACTGCATGCACATCTGTGTCACTAGCCGAGAATGTTGATTCAACCACCAGGACGAATATCAGGTGTCAGTGTACACATAAGGGAGCGATCACAAGCACTATCTCCTCTCTTTTCGTCCTTTCTGCTCTGCAGATCATCTCGTGAAAGTTGTGGATTTTTTTCATAATGTGTGAAGGTGCAGAAGAAATGATTATTTTTGCAACCTCGTGTTGTCCACCGTTTTGACAGCCTGTGGTTAGGGCAGTGTGTCAATCACGCTCCTAATCTTAACTACTCATTTTAGCCTTCCCAGAAATACACATTACTGTGAAATTTAAAGGGTTTTTAAAAAGTTTTCTTTGGATTTGTCTGCTCTTTCTACAATTTCCTCTCCAGTCCTTCTAGCTGCCAATGACAATGACATTAACTTGACTGGAATAGAATGCCATTTAATTAATGTGAAAGTTAATTGCCTTTGGTGCACTACTCACTAGATTCCCCCATTCTGTCATGTTACAACTACAAATTAAATGCATGTACATGTCTTTTTAGTTTTTTAATAAATAAAAATGTGAAAATTGAAGAATGTTTTTTTTTTTGTTTGTTTTCAAACCCCATTTACTCTGCTAATATGAATTAAAATCCAACAAAACCCTGA
The DNA here is from genome assembly GCF_000485575.1 of Poecilia formosa. Classification (NCBI taxonomy): domain Eukaryota; kingdom Metazoa; phylum Chordata; class Actinopteri; order Cyprinodontiformes; family Poeciliidae; genus Poecilia; species Poecilia formosa. The sequence continues at coordinate 1,923,112 of NW_006800017.1, read as the reverse complement.
GCTTTGAAAACCTGCTTAGCTGATTATGCCAAAATGGATTATGGCACAACTGAAAACTATTAAGACATGGCCAGGCATCAAAAATGACAAGGATAGTATTAATTAGCTAAATGATCAAAGGGCCCTATGGTAATGCTTTAGGAGCTGCAGAAAACCACAGAACTGTTGGCAGGACAACTGTTGGCCATGAACTCCACAGATCTGGTAAGAGCAGCAAGATGAAAGACATTTTTCAAAGAAAGTAAAAAGAAGCCATGCTTGCAGCTTGTCACAGGCTACCTGGAAACGATAAGAAAGTGATCCGGTCAAATTTGAGATATTAGCCTAGATGCAAATTGACTGTACATCACCCTAAACATATCTCCACAGTAAACATGATGCTTATTTTTTTCCCCACAGACAGAGAATTTGGTCAGTTGATGATGAATGGAGCTAAATACAGAAGAATCGTGGAATAGAGGCTGCAAAAAAAATGTACGACGATGGCAGAACAACAACCCTAAAAATACAGCCAGCGCTAAAATGGAATAGTATGCATGAAAATATATTCATGCGATAAAATGGTTTAGCCAAAGTCTAGTTGTCTGGCTTCTCAGAATGAAAATGCAAAGAAAAAAATGTATTTTCCAGAACTGTCATTGATTTTCAAGATATGGACGTCTTTTGCAACGTGTGCTGCACAGAGCTGCAGTTTGCGGCTGCTCTTCTAACTGCTTCCTCATTTTCTCTGAGATTCTCTTTATTTGCATGTCCTTTAAAGCTTGACTGATGTTAAAGACAGTTTATTCCCCTCTTTTCTAATCAATAGCTACTGCAGCTTTCATCACCCCTACATAAACCAGACCTCAGTCTTTTGATCCATTACTAATGAGTCTTTTCACTAATTAGGTTTTCTTCTTCCTGTTCTGTCGTCATGGGCCATTTAGGCTGTGTTTTAAATCAGCATAAGCTGCATCCAGTGCAAGGCTAACCCTACAGAGGCTTCTAGAAATAGGGCAGAGCAAGGGGCTGGAAGATGGAAATCAAACCGGCCACTATATGCTTTCATTTCCTCTGTCCCTATTCCTATTTTTTCCTCTCTTAATTGAAACCATATTACGTTTTGTTCATTTCTCCAGAATGTCCAGAAGCCACAAACTGTTATTTTCATTACTTCTTCGTACACTCTCAGGCTTCTCACAGACAAAAATAAACGTGGAAGATGACAGAAGTCGGACAGGGAGTTTAAATCTGAAGGAAAGATAAGGAGGGAATTCTGCAGTTTCAGCTTTAATAATTAAAAATAAAGAAATCCTTCAAAAAGGTTAAAGATCATTTCAATATATAACAGCATTTACCTCTAATTTAACTTGCTACTGCTTAATTCAGTTTTTTAAATAGAAACTTCTGCAATGCAATGAGTGTAAGGCAACACATCAATTTGGATCTTATTTTTCTGATAAATTAAAGTGATATAAGATGATAATATAAACTGGCGTTCACATCCAGTTTACAAGGATAATTTCTAACAATGCACAGATAAAGTTTGAGCACATGACTGCATACAAAAACATATTTGCTTAAATTTCAGTAAGGTGTAGCTTGTCCGGCTTCACCTCCTTCACCTATTGTCATCTTTGCTTCATCTTTTCATCAGCAGTCACTCTTTCCTTGCTGTCACTTCTCCTGAGTCAGCAAATGAAAACCCCATGTGAAGTAAAATGCGAGCCAGCCAGACAGTGAGCGCAGCTTTGAGGCTAGGTCTACTCAGCAGACACCAGGCCAAACCTGCAGATCCTGTGAAAAATGGTCCAAATGCTGCACTGTTCCAAAAGTATTTTTAGTTCCCAGGGAGAATGGGATATCCATAAGTCCCTTCTATCTGATATTTCTTAATCTTTTTTTAATCTTTATTGCGGCCAAAACCCCTTCTGTTCTTATATTTAAGCATGAATGAAGGTAAGGATACTTAGGTCAGGTTGATCCAGAGGAAGTTATGATTTATTACACTAGAATAGGCCCTGAAGGGATGGAAAGAGTTTTTTCCCCCTCAATTTAATCCTTATTGATCCAAAATTTTTGTCTAGGCCTGTTTCAATAGTTTATTTTTAAATCGATTCTGCTTGACCGCACTTCAAAAGGAATAGGTGATTTTTACTGGTTAATATTCGCTAAATGTTCATCCATTATTACTTTCCACATTGTCAAGTTATTTCAACAGAGCAGCAGCTCTGTCCACGTGTTTATTTCTAGAGCCTGAACTGTCATATCTTTTTTGTAAACTAGCCCAAGTTCGATAGGTTTGAATGGAGAGTGTCTGAACAGCAATTTTCAAGTTTTCCACAGATTTTTGACAAGATCTAAATATGAACTTTGACCAAACTGTATAGACTGTAGAAAGCATTCACATAGTATGTTGCCACCAACGTTTTTCATCATGCAGTAACAGTGTGTCAGCTTTATAAATAGGGCAAAAAGTTCAACTTGGTCTCATGTTTGCTGAACATGACTTCTACGACTTTCTACCCACCAGTGGGATCCATTTACTAATTAGGCTTTTGAAGTTGTTTATTTAGAGGTATTACAATTAAAAAAAAAAAAGCTTTTCAATTCTCTTTTTTTTGTGATAAAAACATTTCTTATATTGGTCAATCACACAAAAAAATCCCTGTAAAGTGCATTGAAGTTTGTGGTTTAATGTGAATAAATGTGGAAATTATCAAATGGTATCACTACTTAAAAAATAACTTAATTTGAGTTTATTTTTCTTATTATCATTTTAAAAGATCTCTCTGGTCCCATAAATAAATAAACTAGAACATCTCTCTCACTATTGTGTCATTTAGCAAAAACACATAATTTTTGGTCATTCTAAATTTCGGTGTCCTAAAACAAAAAAAGTTTGGTCTAATATAACTTTACAAAGAGAGGAAAAAATGTGCATGTGTCTTTTTATTCAGCGTAAGTAAACTTCTGGATTCAACTGTAAATAGGTCTAAACTGATGCAAAAGAATAATTTGCTTAATTTGTGGACGCACAAAAAACTTGAACCCCTTATTTTTTTTCAAACTAAAATCCACACATTTAGATTTTGTATGGCGAGTAAAATATGTTTTTGAGTTACTGTGAATAGTCCAAGTTTTGAAGCAAGAAGAGAATGAATGCCTTAAACTGTCTGACTGCAGACTGGCAGCAAAGACACTTTGCCTACTGGCAGGAGAATCCCTCTGGGAAAACCGTCCATGGCCACAGCGGCTGGTCCTGGATGAGAGCGCGGCACACAGATACTCTGTTCCTGGAACTAACATGATTAACATGCTGATTGAATTCCCTGAATAAGTGTTTGGATCCAAAAGAAGCACGAGGCGGCCAGAAGAGATTTCAAGTACACATTTGATGATCTCTGGGGTTTTTGATGGTTATTGTGGTGGAAGCTCCAGCAATGAATGTTCTAGAGATGCACTTAGTGGCTTGGGCCTTAAAATGCGAGCAGGGATCTGTGGGGCAGGATGGGGCACTAATGACAGATGGAGGAATGATGCTGCTGACAACCGCAAGAAATCCTAACGCTGGGACGAGAATCTGTCCGCCAGACCTGCTCCACAAAAACAGACACGGGCCTCCAAGAGGGAGGGGTCTGACGGAGGCGGGGTGAGCGACACCAAGCAGGAGCAAATCACGCCTGTACTGCTGGAGGCATCATGAAGCACCTCAATTTCTACAGCCTGACCAAGCCCTCCGGTGCCTGTTGTCACTTATAGCGGCAGTGGATGCAGCTGGCTGACTGCTCTCCGTCTCTGAAACCACATCACAGAGGCCTCACATCTTCAAAGTACCCCCACACATTTGTAAAGAAACATGAGTTCTGAGCAGCGACATCCAGCGAGGGCACACGTGTGCGAGGCACATGGCCTTCAGGGGTGTCATTTATGTGCAGCCATGAACCCTTCTGACCGCTGTAAATCCTGGATGCTATTCTGCGGTTTTACCTTTCTGTCTTCAACTAATGTTTGTTTGGTGCATTAAATTATACGTACACGTCTCTGCTTAGATGTTTTTTTTGTTATTTAGAAAAACTGTGTATATTAAAGTTTTATATATTAATAGGAAATAAACAGTGGGAAACGTAAGTGCACGAGAAGTAATGTAAGACTGAAAATATTGAAATACTGAACCCTACTCAGGCTACGCTTCTGATGAGTGACAGCTTGATGAATCACCTCATCTTCACTATACTAACAACCTCCTGCTGCCGCTCACGCTGAAACAAAGAACCCCAGTTATGATGGGCCTTTAGTCCACCCCCCCGATGTTTAGCAACTTTATTCAGGGATGTCGTCTATTTAGCTCTAGCGTGAAACCACAAATTCCAGAAGAACCCGTGGCTTTAAGAGGCTCAATTAGCAAAAGATGGCTTAAACTGGCTTTTGTTGAGAAAGAAGGGGTTGTTTATAAGACATGTGCGACGCACATTTGAGAAGTTCAACAGTTCCCACTCTTACAAATGTGTTATTTTTATAGGACACTGTCTGACTGTTCTATAAAAAAACAACCTGGACAGGTATGCACACATGTATCCCATTCCCAGCGTTGATGGTAAACAGGAACAACACAAACACTGCAGGGAGGAATATTGTTACAGCACGTATTTGCCACCAGTCATCTATGCAATGTGGTTTAAAATTAGGTTTGCACAGAAACAAATGGCTGCAAATAAGGCATCAACTAGACATGGACCAGTCACATTCTGACACTAATAACTCAAAACTTTCATGGTATTTACACAAAAATCTACAACTAAAACGTACAACATGATCAAATTGCATATTGCTTGTGCAGAAATATATTATTTTGTTTATTTTAATGTAGTGTTAAGTTAAAAAAAAATAAAAAATACAGTAAATATAAGGTTGGTGGTAAAAAAAAAAATAAAAAAAAATACAGTAAATATAAGGTTGGTGGTAATTTCTGAAATCAAATGTTGTGCACCACCGTATTAAAAACATGGTATGGAGGTGATCGAGATTTGTTTTCTAAAAGCTGCATACGTGTCTTTGTCTTTGAAGTGAAAGAAATGGTGGCAAGATTATTAGTTCCCAAACATTAGTCATCCAAATTTTTCCACAACTGCAAATATTTCCACACAGTCAAATTCTTGCTTTGGTTTGTTGTAAGCAAGAGAAAGCTGAAGTAGACGTTCAGGCAGCTGACCAGTGGTGTGCTGCAACATGCGTGTAATGGGAAGCAATGTGTTACTTTAGCTTGAGGTAACTCATTAAAACTTTAAAAAGTATGACAAAAAACAGAGTCTGTATGCTAGTTTTGTATCTTGATACCAGTAATCTGGACATTTCTACTAGCAGCCTAACTTACTTTGTGCTCAGTTTTGGAAAAAAACATAGAAAAAACAAAACAAGGGAAAACAGAAGCAGAAGTAATATACGTTGTGAATCAATAAATGCAATGTTTTTACTGCTTGTCAGCAGTGATTTATGGCAATAGTTTCGTTACACATAAATAAAATATAAGTGAACCGTTTTTCCACTTGATTAGTTGAGCCATTTAGCTCTAATGATATAATTGATATAAACTGTTTGTCATTTCCTAATCTAATGATTTTGGCATGGTACTCCACATAGACACAATCTCTTCAATGAGGACGTTTCCATCTGTTTCCAGCACTGATAAATCATTTGAGCCCTTTATTAAGTTTGATAAATGTGTGTACTAAAAAAGTAGCTATGTATTATTTATTGCTAATGAATGAATTAACAAATTAGTAGTAGTTCAGTGTTTCCCATCTGGCAATGCTTCCTAAATTTACGTCACATCTTGGACTTGTTTATTCTAATGAACAAAACATCATTGGTGTTAGACAAGCAACAGTTTGTGTGTACTCATAATCCCCAGAGTGATTCAAGTGCATGGCAAGTCTGCTGCCTTTGTGGAAACTCAGCTATTCCATGCAGCTCCAAATAAAGATAACCTGAAGTAACGAAGCAAGACTATGGAGAGAAAAAAAACCCAGACTGCGCTATGCTGTTTAGGGAAAATTAAAAAGCAGCAGCGTTTAGTCAAACGAAGGTCAGTGTGCCAGTCAAGGATGGAGCCAGAGCTGCACTTTATTTCCCTTGAGCCACATTGAGGTTGACCAAGCTGCATCTGAGATCCTCATCTTAGTTTATTCACTGAAGGCAAACCGTTCCTCATTACTGCGATAAAACTCAGATAGCGTCTCTGGATGTTCTAGTAGCTGGATTTACTCAACAGCATTAATAGTTAAAATATATGTGGCCCTTCGTTTACTTCAACTTAACTCCAAAAGAACCCTTTAAAAAGATTCCTGGACAGACCTTTAAGATTTAGATGCTAAAAAACAAACAAACGAAGATGCCTTTCCCAGCTCCAAGCCTAATCAATTTGTCAGATCTGGTTGCAGTCAGAGGTGAGCAGAGTAGTCATTGTTGTGTATATTTTCCTCTTCAGCCAAACTGGGAGACAGGACTAAGGGAGCCACAAACCTGGAGTGACCCGGTCAGTTCTACGAATGAGCAAATACTTTGTTTCTCTTTTTTTTTTTTTTCAGTTTTATTGTGGTTGTGGTGAGAGAGGATGACCGACTCAGTCGCTACATTTTTGTCTCTTTCAAACCCACCGCTTCAAATTAACATTAGGTATTACAGCTCAGAAAGAAAACTCTTTAATAGGCTGAGAAAATTATTTGATGGTTCAATTATTTAAAAAAAATAAAACTTTAGTGATAGTCAAAATCATTGCATTTGTTAGCATCACAGTTTTGCATTTTTGTTTCGCTTGGTACTGCATAAATGTATCATTAGGACATAGACCTTTATTAATACTAATACTAATTATTTTTATATAGTCACTGACTGAAGTATGATCATTTTATTGAAGCTATTTATTGAAGCTATACAAATCTGAAATCTACGAAACAGACAGAATTTCCTTGCTTCTTTAAATTTGTTCATTTGGACTTCATTTGGATGATTGTGAGACAGATTTATTTCAGTAATTTTTGTGAATTTAACATGGCTCACAACTCCTAAACAACTTAGTACTTTGAATTGCCTTGTTGCTGAAAATGTGCTATATAAATAAAATTACCTTACCTTACCTTAGTAGCTAAAACAAAATCATCAGGAATCGTTAAAGTATCTCTTCATTATCGTGATGGTTCAGCAGAAAGCACAAATCACCATTCGATTTTGGCTCCAGGTGTGATCCACATGTGTGCATAGAGACTTAATTAGTTGGAAAATAGAGGTCTCTGAACAGCCAGCTCACTAATGAGGCCTCCTCTCACAAACAGCGCACACATGTTAGCAAAGATCTCAGTGTTTGCCAGCTGGCATTCATCCTTATCCCTTTCCTCCAAATAAAAAATGTGAAAGGAAAAATCTTCACCAACAACCTAGAGTGTAAACCCACAAGCACACACACACACACACGGAAATGTAGAAAGAAGACCCTGTTCATTAGTTTAAGCAACTAGAAACCTCAAATCATGCTGCCGATGCCCACGAAACTGAGCCTTGGACTTTTTCCTCCTGCCTCAATTACATCTCAGGATGCAGTAAGCTATATAAAAACATACAATCTAAATAAAACATCAATTAAAAGCTTTCCAAGATGATCAAGTTACTTATAAAAGAAAAAAGGCCAACCCGAGGAGTTCCCGCAGGTCATAAAACCCTCAACACTGACAGATGAATCCTGACTGAGACCCATCCCATCCAGGGAAGTGAATGGATTATCCAGATTTCACTCCGTTATTCCGCTCACCCGTCAGGATAAAATCCTATCTCCTCATTAGAAAAGAGTTTTGACAGTTTTGTTTTTTTTTCCTGACTCCCATAAAACTCAAACTGGCAGTGAGGTGGTAACCAGTAATGCAGGGAGCTGAGAGATGGAACAAAAGAACATGAAGAGGAGAAAACACGAGGGGAACTAAACATCTGGGCTGAGTTAACCGCTGGCCATTACCAGGTCCTGAACCCAGCAGGGCTTGATGGGGGGGGGGGCGATACAGGCATGATCTGCTGGGTTTGTGAGTGATTGGGAAAGAAGGTGCGTATTCGCAAAGAGGCAAACCACAGGAGTGAGATGGAGCGGTCAGAGAGCTGGATGTTGCTAAAGAAAAAGCCAGCAGCTAAATGCGTATCTTGTTTACATGTCTATATTTAAAGTAAGGCTGTTAAAAAAGCACTGATCCGGTTTGAGAGGCAGAAAGAGAAACTTGTGTTGAACTCAGCCGGTAATAAAAGACTGCAAACAATACTGGTTATAAAATCCTTTGAAAGGACTTTTCCACTTTAAAATGATCACATGAGCTACTTCTTACAAATAACTTTTAAAACCTAGACGTAGATCTTGGCTCGATGGGGGGGGGGGGGTCTAAATCATGCATCTTGTGAAGTCTGAAACAAGGCTGCCTGCTCTTTAAATATGTTTTCTTTCACATTTTCACAGTGTTGACTTTGCATCCCTCTAGGGTTTGCTTTAAACATTTTCCAAATACACACACACACACACAAGTTTCACTCACTAACACACATCAAAAGTTTCCTTCACTAGCCTTCGGTGAGAAAAATCTTGCTTGTCCAGGGCACAGGGCAATTTTGAAACTAGGAAACATATATATTTTTTTACATCTCTAATTGGACACTGAGTTTAAAGTGTTTAGGTAGATATTTTTACAAACGCAACTCAATATTTCACCTATTATTAATAAAAGGTTAAATGAGAGCTTAAATGACTCAAACCTAACACTGGATGCATTGAGAGCCAAAATTGCTCTCGCAACTTGGATAATGAGGATTACAGCCATGCCGAACATGCAAAAAGAAAAAAATAATAATAATTCAAACTAATGCATAAGTTGTTTTGTGGTTTCATTGAGCCTTTCTTAAAAATAAAATGAGCCGTGACATTTTATCTTGAGTTTATCTAAAGTTTACCTGGTCATTTTGTAATTCTGATATCACAGAGAAGTTTTTTTAGCTGTAGATTTGCACATTAAAATAAAAAGGGGCATTGAGGAAAACACATGTAGAAACAAAGAGGCCTACTTTAAACCTAACCGTATCGTCTTTCTGTTTTGCCTTCACCTCAGTCCTCAGGGTTCCCACACGTTTTTCATGTCAAAATCCCAGACTGTAACTCCCAGACTTTTAACCCTTTTTAACCAGATTTTAAAGTGCTGCACAGAAATTTTCCCCATTGTGGGGAAAATAAAGGATATTTCTATTCTGCTCTGTATACTGCAGATACTTTCAAAGTGGTCAATAGGGAGGGGACGGATGAACGAAGGGGAGGATGGACATATGTGAAGAGATAGAAAGGGGAATGTAATCAATGAATACATTTTTTTTCACAATCCAGAAATCAAAAACAATTGAAGCACATTTCCTCCTTGTCCAGGCTGCGCAAGAGGCCCATTTCCATCTAGCTTCTAATCTGTGAGCCGAAACTAAAAGAATGGGAAATGAGCACACAAAGTCCTAGCCTGTCTGCCTGTGGTTTACTCTTGATGAAAAGATAAATTTAAGCACAAAACACAAATACAAGATCAACCTTAAGTACAGTTAAGTTTGGCTCCGTTGTGAATCACGGGAACGGAGAACACACCTTCCAGGAAGCTCAGACTGTAATTTATGGAAGGGCATAAAAGATGGTACTGTACTGAAACCACTGTGCTTTTCTTTGGCCCTGCCCAGCGCTCCCTCATCAGATCCAAACCCCTTCTAGCCCACGGTGCTCTCTAATTTCACCCAGAGCAGCAGAAGCTCGGGCTGAAAAAGAGGAATCTGGCCCCCAAGTCCAGCAAACTATTCCCTTTTCCAGTCTGCCTCGTCTTCCAGCAACCGCAGATCGACAGCTCTATGGCCAGTAGTGGCCCAAAACTATGAGGGGTATTTTCGGCACTGTAATTTGAAGCACATATGGCGTGCGCGCACACACATGCACTCTCAATAACAGATCCACACACGCAGCAAATACAAAGACATTGGGATTTAGATCAAAAGATGCAGACAAGTGGAAGAAAGACAAACGACCGCAAAGGCACGTGTCTCATTAGTATCAGGTCAGAATAAGTGAGTGAAGAGCCTGAGGAGTCTTGTGGCTCTGACCAGGAACGTAGCACAGAGGCCTAAATACACAAAGATGCAAAAGCAACTTATCTAAAGAGGCCAGTCGAGGGATGTTATGGCGGGGCGGCTGGAACCAAGAATAGAGGCTACAGAAACAGAAAAAGCTGATCATTCGACATTTTCCCGTTCTCACACCGAGTGTGTTTTTAACTAAACAAGCAAGTGAGTGATTCTTTTTCTTCCCCAATCCCAATAGTTTGAAAAATAATACATAAGGTGGCTATTCCAATAAGAAAAAAAAAGGACTGAGGCTAAAAATAATATGTCAAATAAAGACTTTTTTTTTCTCCCAAAATAAAGCTCTCTACTGCAGAGAAACCGAAAAATAAAGCATCCAGACAATTTTCTACCTTGTGAGCCAGCTTAGTAAATTCAACAACCAGATTACAGACAAAATATTTACTGCTCGTTCTCTCCAAGACTTTAATTTTCTTCTGTAATCCCATTTTCCATAAATACAGCGAGTGTAAGACTGTAATTAAGAGCTTTAATTACCCCACCTGGTGGTTGGAGAGGTAGTGGGGGGAGATCCACTTATGACTGAGTCAGAGCAGGCTGACTCAGTCATAGAGCCTCTGAATCAGGATCAAAATATAGACTATCAATAATGTCCCTGAAGATTTGATTCTAAACACAGGTGCTTTTAAAAAGTGTCCGTTTTGCGAGACTTAATTTTTATATGTTACAAACACACACTTCTGTGCACTCTATTGGGGATGTATTTGGTTGCCCAACAGAATGTGGTGCATAATTGTGAAGTAGAAGGAAAACCAGGAATGGTTTTCAAAACCTTTCAAAGATAAAATGTAAAAAATAAAAAAGTGTGGTGTCGATTTGCATTCAGCGAACAGAGAAATTTAATATGAACGTCGTTTACCCTACCCTAACTGAAAACTGTTCATTCAAAAACATGAAACATAAATGGTATCCTAGATGCCTGTCCGGCTAAACTGGACAGGTCAGGTATCAGAGAAGCAGCTAGTTGGTCCATGGTAACTGGTGGAGATGTACTGATCCATCAGCTGAGAAAATCAGTCAAGACAGCAGCCGTTAGTTGTCTTAACAACAAACAGCGGTCAAGACAACAGCTGTACAAGTCCGAGGTTTCTTGAAGATTTTGCTAAAAGAAAGCCACTGCTGAAAAAACCCCATAAGAAATTCAAGTACATAGCTGATGGAAAACACTTACAGGACACAGCAGACATGTAGAAGGTGCTCTTGTCACATGAGATCAAGACTGAGCTTTTGGTCAACATGCTAATCAATACATAAGGTGGAAAATTTACACCATGCACATTGCATAAGATGGTGGTAGAAGAATTATGTTTTGATGATGCAACTCACAGAAGGCAATTCAGAAGGAAAAGTTGTTAGAGGCTTTAAAAATATTTGGAGTTAAGGAAGAGTTTTACCTGTCCTCAGGATAACAACATTAAACATACAGGCAGATCTACAAAACAATGGTTTAGATCTAAGCATATGGTTTATGGTAAATGTCCCAGTCAAAGTCCAGACCTAAATCCAATAAAGTATCTGTGGCAGTGCTTTAAATTTGGTGTTCACAAAGTCTCTCCACTCAATCTTAGTCAATGCTACAAATAATTGGCTGAGGGTCAAGATTGTGTACAGTGAAAACAAACTTTACATAATTATGTAAATACTGGGATTACTTACTAAACACATTGGAAGGAATCTTGAATCAGGTAAAATCCATTAACTGTGATTTAGCTCTTTATTGTAGAGGCATTTTAAGTGAAATCTCCGACTTGCTTTAACAAGCTCCAGTTTTCTTGGGTTTCTGTTGCCCAGAACTATTTTCAGGAAGACTTGTGGCTTCTCTTGATGAGGACAACTAGTTGTAATTCATGTAAGAAGCCAACCGGACCTCCCAGAATCGCTACAAAGTCGAATAGTTTGGCCCTTGCGTTGGCCTTCTCATTTTTCTTTGTGGCCCTGCTGGCCTTTTTCCTGCCGTTTTTATACTTACTCATCAAAATGCAAGTTAGAGAATGTGCTTTACAACTGTCCTCACATCAGGCACAAAGAAATACTTTGAGGAATCTTGCTGAAACCACTCAGCAAAAGGAGAAATGCTGTATTCCGTCATGTTTTATGGTGTTCGGCAGCTTTGTTGGCCTGTACAATCAAATTACTGTACTCCTACATTTCAGCGTGTTAAGGATTTGTCATCCGCACCCTGTTGACCACTCTTCAACAGATGGGGTGCTAATTGGAGCTGCTGTGGCTCTCCCATTCTCCAGAGACAGTTGCACATCTGAAAGCTGTCAGGGTGAGGCTCTTCCCAATCTGTTCTCCGGGGCCTTTAAAACCAAAGCCTCCGACTGCTGGACCTGATGTGTTTCAAAGTTTCAGAGAGAGATAGGGGAGAAAAGAAAAAAAAAAGGAGGACCAGAGTAACCCTCTAATAACTTAAATCTGTGCCTCAACTTTTGAAGGTCTGAGGTGGTTAAGTCATATGCCGTGTGAAGAGGACAGTGGGTTGAATCACATCTGCACATCTTGGTCGTCTCTGTGGTAATGAGGGCGGAAGAATAAATCAAAGAGTTTGGGGAGAAGAGAAATCATTAAGATAGCGGAAAAGCAGTTCAAATTGGCTCTAAGGCTGTTTAGCAAACCAGCAGACTAAAGTAACCAAAGACTCTTTGTAGTCTGACAAAGAACATTTGTGACAGTAAGGCGACAACAAAGTTTTTCATGTTCCCCTGCTACATTTCACAAGAATAAAGCATCCAAACAAAGGTCTTTGGCCTTTCCCCTTTGCATGATCTCTTTAGACTGTCATGCTTGCTTCTCTTCAGCTCATCTCACAGCTTTTTGGCCCACTGCTTGGGACGCTCATGGAAGAGGGCTGATATGTCTGGTGACCCATTTTCATCTATTTGACCATGTTCTGGATCAACGTCCTACTGAAAACTCAAAGACGGCACATGTTAGTTTCAGTTCCAATGACTGATCTTTAAAAATCAGAGTTATGGCATGAAAGTTCCCAGAGAGGAACTGACCCACAGCATCACAGACCCGCCACTGTACCAAACACTTAGCATGAGCCCATTCTCTCATCCTTCCCACTTCGTAAAGAGAATTGAGCCACTGTGTAAAGTCATATCAATATTCTAACCAAACAAGTTATGACTCAACAAGCAAAACTTTCCAAACCCTCTAATGCACAAACAAATATGGTAGAAATGAATAAAATCTACCAACTATTTCATTAGAACTTCTGTGGGTGCCAATCTGGCAACTGGGATTTGTTAATCATAATTATTTGTTGATTGAATACAGAAATTTTTTCAGCTTTTGATCATGAAAAAACTAATAAAAAAGCCCACACACAAATATCATGCAGAAACTATGCAAAGAAATCGAGGAAGTTGAGAAAACTTAACTCAGGGTTCGAATGGAACAAGCATGGTGTACTTTTCCATGCTTCCTTTCCTGAGCTTTTCCCATCTATTTTATTACACTCTGGACTGGATTTTCTAAGATTAAACACAGATAACTCTGAATAAAACAGTTTGTGGTCATTTATAACTTAATTTCACAAAATGTAACAATGCAGGTGATCAATAACCTTGCAATATACATTTCATGCACAATGCATCTAATTCACAACTGCTGAACTAAAATAATGGGGTATATGACAAAATAGCTGATCAAGTGTCTTGCTGCCTTGATTTTGATGCTAAATTTAAAAAAAAAGACAGATTTAGAAATTGTAGAAGATGATGTCCTTTTACCCTGTCACCAGAAACAGTACGCAACTCAATCACCCCTTCAATAGTATCAAGTACGTTACATGAAAGCTCATTTAAATTATATTTGAATTACACTGAATAATTTGTTGGGCAGAGTATTTCAAAGAAAAGCTTTGAAGTTCCCATTGCAAGCTCAGACAACAGAGAGCGCCGTTAACTATCAGAAATCTTCGCTACGCTTCTCAGAGAGATCTCGAAAGTTTCAAAACAAATAAAGAACGCACGGTTGAGCACATAGTGTAAACAGATGAAAGAGTCCACACAAGTACACAGAGTGTGAACACACAAATACGCTCCCCCTCTCATTGCCATACAAGCTGATGTGCCTCCCAGGTATTTCTGGGATGCGATATTTAATATGCTCTGGCATGCGGTGTTTTCGCAGGATTCCTCGTATTTACAAAACCAGAGAGCCCACGAGGCGGGCTGAGCATCCCAGTAATTAAAACACACTGGGAGGTCCACCACCAAAATGTGAGAATATTTGTTCTACGGTGAGGAGCCTCTCGTGACACTTCCATTTCTTCTCCTCTCAGCTCCGAAACAGCTTGACAGCTCTGCCTTCCCGTTGATGCTCGTTGTGATGGCAACCGTTGGCTCAGATGTGGGGGTCAGTGAGAGATTTACATCGAGGGTAAAAAAAAAAATTAAAAAAAAGGGAGTATTTGAGTTCACACTGTATCAGAGAGGGGTGGGTACCGTGGGAAGTTGAGGGCAGGGACTCCACCATGTGCACCACATTCATAAATTAGAGCAAGATGAGTCACTGAGTGGCCAGTGGGAGCAACCCATGATACTGTCAACACGCATAGTACATACATTATGGGGGGAAAAAAACATTTGCTAATCACTAATTCCTATTAGCGATGGGCATTAACGATTAGCGTCATTCACCGCTATTGGTAAATGACCACTATATAATCATTTACCAATAGTGGTGAATGACCAGTGGTGATTACACCCATACAACAGTGATTTCGAAAGGAAGGAGTTTTCTTACTAACAGACCAAGAAGACCATAACTCCTCCTATGATTTATCAAAGTCTGGTGGTCTTACCTGAACAGGTGTCAACTGGGCTCTGGGATCAAACACTCGCAACATCTTGTCCTGCAGGAGAAGAAAGCAAGATTAAAAACAAAAGAAAAGGGATGGAATGGGCTATAAAAAACCTTTGTACTGGTAAATGAGACATTGTTTATAATGGAAAAAAAAACAAAAATTTTGATCAGTAACATTCATATGTAAAGGCATTGCTAGATATATTAAATGTCTAAGTCTCTTGGAGCTCAACAGCCTTCCAAACATTGCTGGATCACTTCAAATTTATTACAGTCGTATTTGGCAGAATAAGGTACATAAAGATGGTAGAAGTGGAACCTAACCATGGCTTTCAAAATATTTCACAAATACAATGTAATGTACATAGAAACGTTTCCCCCATTTTTTTTTTTAAATCGGAGGTTTATGTGCAAGGGGTCTCATCATGGAAATGTCTGTATGGCAGGGAAATCATATAAGGTTGCTTATTGATTAGATCCTTTTTGATACAGTCAGAAAATTATCTGGTCAGAATGCAAATATCAGTCAAAACACAAAGAGCTTTGCAACAAATAAAATTGAGAGATGCCAGTCCAATGTGCGTGTGATGAGGGTGCAGCCATAGCACAAGCCATGGCTGTATGCCGAGTCCTGAATCAAACTCTCACATGCCTCATGTTGGCATAAGCTGCTAATTCCTCCATTGAGACAATAAAAAGATTGACACAACTTGATATTGCATTTTTTCATCTGGCTTTCTCCGTGCTGTATGTATTGTAGGCTTATTAAACGCACCACAGAACCCTGAGCCGACCAGCGAGCAAATCAAATAAATTTCAAATAAGTCTAAACTCTAAAACCTAGGTGTTCTTTGTTCTGCATGAGGATTACTTTCATTCCCAGATCTGTGTTTATACAAAGATTCTGAAGTTAAGTTGAAATAACATAAGAGGCAAGCTGAGGAGTAAGAAGTTTAACACGTAAGAGAGGTCAGATAGCTTGTTTGAGTTCAGGATTTTCAAAATTGCCTTAAAGAAAATGTGGAAGAAATTACAGACTTTTCAGCTGGCAATAGAATTTTCATGCAACCCACATAAAAAGCTAGAATATTAATGATGCATACTGAAAGTATTAACAAGTGGTCCCTCCTCGTTAGCGTAATCCAAACAAAGAACAAAACTGCTCAGAGTTTAGTCATTCAATCAGCAAAAATCTCACTGATTCACCATCAGCAAATGAAATCCAGTGACCTCTCTGTGCCCTCATATGCCTTGACCCCAGTCTATTAAAACACACACACAGTCTCCGCCACAGCAGCCAATCATAGGGAACTGTATGTGATTGAAAGGAAATGATGCCTAATGGGATCAGGCTGTGCGGGACGCATGTGTCTGCAGCCGTGTCACTCAATACTGCTGTGTGACTATGATCACAGCAACCGCCTGACACATGGAGCTGATAGCAGGTAATGCTTCTAAGCACTTAGGCTCAACCATGCCACACCTAACATATACATGTCAAAGGGAATCAGGAGGCTGACTATAACACAGAAAACTCCACTTGGACACACTGAGCAAGAATCATTGTGATTTCTATCCTGCTATCCTTTCACATAAAAACACATGTTGGAAAAATTTGAACAGAGCGTTACCTCGCCTCCACTCTGATCCTTTCTGCAATTGCAAGATGCATCTATTTGCAATTTTTGGCATCAATAGTAAACATTGGTATGAATAATGAACCGTTTTGTTTTGGGTGGTTTTTGGTATCTGACTTGTCTTTGTGCAGCCCACCCACGAATATGATGCCCCTCCAGGTCTGTTTTCAGGCCTCTGTGACCTGGGAGTAAGCTCCGGGCTCAGAGAGCAGTCCAGGAACAACACTCAAACAAATCTCCTCCTCATGTCCTTTGGGTAAGACTCCACCTGTTCTTTCCACCGAGCTTTAGTTAACAATTCTAGTAAATTTATTTCTTGCAAACCCAATTAAAAACATTGAGACAGAGCACAGTGATGGCGCACGGGCAAAGCGTGCGACTCATATATAGAGGCCTCAGTCCTGAATGCGGCCATCACAGGTTCGAGCCTCATCCTGTCGACCTTTGCAACATGTCTTTCTCCTCTCTCACAGTCTCCTTTTTCTGTTATTTCACTATCAAACAACAGGAAATCGAGCCAAAAAAATTCTTAAAACAAACAAAACATTGGGACAAACTGGAGCTTAGAATGGTTCAGAAACTATTATCAAAATTTTACTTCGCTTACCTTCAATTATGCTTTGGAATAATTAAATACAAATGTACTTGCATAAAAATATAAATAGAGGATAGATCCTCATAATGGCCTATAAAGTCAATTTAATTTTAAAAAGAGCATAAATGATTACATGTCTAAAGTTCTGATGAGTTTGAGTATTTTTTTAAATTCATCTCATTACTTAAATGCTAATAGCTATGGCAGAAAATCATCCCTACTATGTGGTAAGCATTGTTACATGAATTAACATAACATTATGGCAAATACTTTGCTAGGGACCGATGCGGTTTCCCAGTTTTCCTGGGCGTCTTACACGGTGGTGTGTTATTTTCCCTAAAACTATTCCTGGATGCTGTTTCCCAGTTCTGGAGAGACACAGTGAAGAACTGCTCGAGCAGTATACACACTTTTCCAAAAGACATGAAACCAAAAACATCCAAAGAAAGTGTGACAAACTTGTCCAAATGATTTCCAAAGCATTTCTTATAATGATGTGCTAAAACACTCAAATAAATTAACAGTATTCTGTCTATGTCTGCTGTAGTAGACTGAGAAATAGTCAAAATTCTGGTACTCTGTGATCCAAAACACACACTGTGTTTCACAGAGGTGCACAGTAGTGAGCATTTTGGGTCTCACAACCAACCAAAGTGTTGCAGTGCAAACAACACACAAAGGAGGACAATATCTGGCTGTGCAAATACACAAATGAGGGGCTATTCATGAACAGAAGTGCTCGCCAAACAACTGCATAAATGCACAGACTCAAACAAACAATCACTCTCTCTTATCCCTCTAACAACACCACACATGGAAAAACACATACCACCTAAACTCATAAATGCACAGATGGGAGCCCTGCATGGCCGCGTCTGGATTTGTGCGGGTGTGCTTATGCGGCAGCTGTTTAATCAAAGAGGCGGCGCGTCACTCTCAAGCTGCCGTTGATGAGTTTTCACTGCGCACCGAACACACACACAGACGCTGGGAATCTTCACCCGGCAGCGCTCTCCATCAGTCGCTGCACTCGTCAAACAGACGGCACTGCCAGACTGCTGTTCCCAGTCTCCCGTGGTTACTCGGGTCAAAGCCTGCTGAGACTGTAGCTTCTTTATCTAGTATTCGTTACAGCATGGTGTCTGGGCAGCATAATAGTTGATCCTGTTTGTCACTCACACTACCTGTAGCTTTGCCTGCATTTTACAGAATCTCTCTCTCTTTTTTTTTTTTTTCCCCTCCTACACACGTGCCATAAATACACCTTTCTTTCAGTCCAAATGAGGCCAGTCATGATTACTGCTCTTCGGGGACGGGGTATTCCCTTCATCTTCCCCCACCCAAGGCCCATGCACCAGTGTTTACCCTACAGAGGAGCTGGGGATTGGACCCACATGTTGGCAAGCTCTATTTGCTTTAATAACTCCAATTGAAGGGAGTGAAAGCGGCCCTTTTAGTTAAATGACACCCGAGTTGAACATGGCTAAAAACTCAGAGGCCCTCAAACACACACACACTTTCTTCTCAGGTGTCTTGATCTTTCAGGCTGCATCAGTAAAGCTTGTAGCTCTGATTAGGATGATTATCCTGTCGGGAATGTCATGGTTTGGACAAATCCTGTGATGGCTGGAGTAATTTGTTACTTGTCAGAAAGAGACAAACTAGGGGCAGCCAACCAACAATCATACCTATTAAATAGGTGAACTTGGTACATTTCTGTGTCAAAGGTCATTTGTTCTCAAGGATGAGAAAACGTCATTGCACATGGTCTAATGTAGGATCCAGTGGCCTCGCACAAATTTTCCCATCAGCCACTGAGATTTCAACAAAGAAACAAAGCAAAGAGAAGGTCACTCTAGGTATGTAATAAGATATAAGTCAAAGAACAAACATGAATCTCAATAAAGTGGAATATCAATAAAAAGTTAATTTCAATAATTAAAATCATCCTAATGTTTCAAATAACTGAATCAAGCTTAACGTTTCTGTTTTAGGTCAGTTAGGATTATTAAAATCAATACAAGTCATAAAAATATGAATAAAGAAAGAGAATTTATAGATATAAATTTATCAAAATGTAGTACCATTAGAATATTGCATAGGACCAGTAAAAACATGCTGACTTGTCAGCTGTCAAGCAGAAAGTCACTGAGACTCAACAAGCACTGTGAACCACAGAAGATCATTGCTAATCAAAAGAATTAACACAAAAAAACATGAAAATTAGATTCATTATTTGAACCAATTACTGAAATAAAATAACTTTTAAATTATATTCTACCTTATTGAGCAGTATCTTTACATTAACGTCCCACATTGTACTTATAGAACAATTTTAATCGCGTCTTTTTCTTTCTGTTAATTCACGATAACCTAATAGAAAGCCCATTAATATAGAGAAGGACCTTTTTATCTTGTACAATTAATTACCCTCTCTTTACGGTTTACGATGTTCAACATAAATATGTGTAAAACACTGAAGCTTTGCAACATAAAAGTTGTTTGACCAAGGAGGCCATTAAGCTATGCTGGGTACAGGGACTGAAAGGTCAGATAGCGATGAGACAGATTTACAACCCCGAGTGACTAAACCTTCACACACAGCCTGTTTCCATTAGTTTCTTAATTTCCAAGCAGTTTTCCAATCTCATTTAGGGAAATCTCCTCAGGCCCTTAGTAATAATGTCTTTGGCATTACTATTTCACCGCTGTAACAAAACTGGTAATTAAAGTTTTTACATTGAACTGATATCAAAGTTTTTCCCCCCGTTTTCCTTTGAAAAAGTCTCAATAATTCCTAATCCAATGCTGAACGCCATTCCCGCCCTCTTTTATGAGCTTCACCTTGTTGACATTTTGATTGAATTCTCCAAACTGAGAAGGTGGATATGGTTCAGTGGCAGCATCTAGTGGTGACAACCTGTAACTGCAGCAAATGGCTCCTGGGTCCAAATAAACCTCTTAATGAAAAATGATGGTTTTAAATGGTTACTTTGCTTTCTTTAAAAGCAAAGTATAAAGCATCATAGCTTTTACTTTTTCAGGACTTTAGGAATGCTTAAAAAGTTCTTCTGCCATTCTTTTCTTTGTGAGGTCACTCTTGTGCCAATTTTAGTAAAAAAAAAAAAAAAACTGTGAAAATGTGTTGTGCGAATTGACTAAAGATTGGGCATTTAATGCAATGCATCTCCTGTAAAATTTCATTAAAAAAGAAACTAACCTTTCAATGGAGAAATATATGTGTATATATAAAGTTTAGGAACTCCATTAGATAAGTGTGCACATGCTCAATCTAATACTTAGCTGAAGCATCTTTTAATGAATTAAAACATTCAATCTTCTTAGGTTGAATTCCATTACCATGCGACATCTTCACAAGTCAGTATTTGTCAGTTTTATGTAGCAAAAGTTCACCAAACCAATCGTCTGGGAATCTCCAGACAAGATATACACTGCTCAAAAAAATAAAGGGAACACTCAAATAACACATCCTAGATCTGAATGAATGAAATATTCTCATTGAATACTTTGTTCTGTACAAAGTTGAATGTGCCGACAACAAAATCACACAAAAATCATCAATGGAAATCAAATTTATTAACCAATGGAGGCCTGGATTTGGAGCCACACACAAAATTAAAGTGAAATCTTCCCTTTATTTTTTTGAGCAGTATATTTTCTGTCAGATTTAGGTAATGTATCAGTCTAAAAACATTTTTTTTTTGTCTGGAGGAGTTGTTCTTTTGTTGACTTGGATGTGGATCTGGATTCATGAGGATGCTATACAGATCAAATCTGTCTTCATCCTTCAGTTTCTAATAAAAGTGGTATAGTTTTGGTTTCAAAACTGATTGGTCTTTAGTGCTGTTCAATTAAATGCAATGGAAATCACTTTTACAATACAATATAATAGGTCAAATCAAGAGAAGCAACATGACAGAATAATGTAGTATGTTTTCTGACCATAACTCAGGATTACAGTTACAGGTTTTAGGCAGATATGGACATTTTGTTATCCGTCTTGTAACTCTACACTCCAGTCCAAACATATGGCAAAGTAATGATTGTTGTCGCATGTAAAACACAGATTTCTCTGTAGCTGGTTCAGTGCTGCTAACGGCTTCTTGGTGGCCTCTTCGCTTTCAACATTTCAACAAATTTTGGAGGAAAGTCAAGTTTTTTATGTCCATGTTTTCCTACATATATTCTGTAATCTTGTCCTATTTATTAGCATTACCTGTAGTTAATATAACTGATGTTATACGTAAACTGAAAAGACTTTATATAAACATTTGAGGGTGTGTATCAAGGTCATTGCCATCTTTTTTTATTTATTGTTTTTAGATATTTCCTCACAATTGCTTATTTTCCAGGATAAATGTCATACTGTAGTAGAGCAAAATTTTGAAATGATTAATACTTTCCTTTTAAACATCCTATAATCCTGGCATTTTACATGGATGAGCACAACTTTGAGAAAAAGAGAATGCCAAATGAACATTATTATCTCTTATAGAGTTAAGAAGGATACAAGACAGAAAAAAAACAAAATAAGTAGAAGAGCAGCCAAAGCCATTCTCAAAACATAAGTCTCAAGATCATCTTAAACGTTTATGTGAAACTGTCTATTTGCAAGATTAATTAAAACAAATCAGGCAATGCTCATGTCTCCTGTCTAATCTTGGTGCACTGAATTAGCCTCACCTTGCTGGAAGACGCAAGAAGGGAGCCGTCCCGCTTCCAACTGAGACTCTGCAGCTGGTCGCTGTGCTGCTCCAAGGCTGCGAACATAGACGATCAATTTAAGGTGAAAGGGAACAGCAAACACAGCAAGATAAAGATCAGACAGGAACAGAAAAAGTTTAGGAAAAAGAGGAAGCATGACCACACGAATGGTGAACAAAGAATGACAACAAACACAGAGACGTGACAAAAAAAAAAAAAATAATATTCTGAAGACGTCACCACAGAAAAACAAGGAAAGATGAAGCCAAACAATTCAGAAAAGGACAAAGACAGAGCAGATGATTTACATAAGAATGTGTGAAAAGTTTAAGCATTGATGTACAAAACTCTGCTGTGTCAGAAGAGAGCACAGCACAGCGTGCGAGAAGTTTCTTTGCAACACCAAGAAACAAACGGATGAAAAATAAAGGGTGTTCCTATAAAGATTTACTCTTTTTTTTTTTTTTTTTTAAAAAAAAAACTTAGATTTTTTTCCCCTTGACCACAAAATAACAACAACAAATGAAAGAAATGAAAGACTCTGTGGAGGGAGCAGTTCATGAGATGCTGGATCAGCAGTGAACAGCAGCCAGGTCAGCTGTCATGGGGAGGTGGAGTGGGTGTGCAGTGTTTGTGGTAGGGGAGCAAAATATGGGGGTAGGGGGGTGAATGAGGCCAGAGTACAGTGAGTGCATCCTGAGGCCAGCCTGAGGAGATTAGCCTCAGGACTGCGAAATAAAACATTACCTCTGCTGCTCCAGCACTTAGACAGAGCCACAGGGCTGTAAAATGTAGGCAGGTCAGTCAGACATTCTCCAGCAAAAAAAAAAAAGCCAACCTACTGCTTCACTCCAGACCAAATACATATTTTTGCTACACATAAAAACAACATGAACATGGCTTTAACTGACATAGACTGAAGACATGATACATAATGTACAACGAGACAAAACTTTCTGAGACACGTAGTTTAATTTCGTCAGGGCACACAGAAACTTAAATGCGATTACCTGCAAGAGGCGCATCTTGCCTGCTGGTGTCCCAAATCAGAGGAGACTTGGTGGTTGCAACAGCCAGCAGGCCCGAGGAAGTGGGATGGAAGTGCACAAGCTCTAGCCTGCCCTGACCTGGCTGTAGAGTCAGTTCAGGACTGCTGGGCTGCTCCTGCTCTGGATCGCACAAACGCCACAGCTTCACCTGCACACACAGGACTGTCAGATGTGAGGATAATATCTCCTATTTGTTTTTACTGGCAACGGTCTTAGTAAATGTTTGACATTCTTCTCCATCTAGAATGGTGAAGAATTCGGGTGACCATATCGCCTTGTCAAGGTTTTAATGCCAATTCATTTTCTTCTCAGTGTAGATAAGACAGCTAGAGGTGATGACTACTGATTTAACACAGGGAAATGTCAGATTCAGATACACAAGTCATGCTATAGGGTTTAATTATGAACTTTATGTTTTATGACACTACAACAAAACTATGACTCCGTTCAGACCAGACAAAGACTGTGCCATAACATCTGTCAGAAGACGGATGGTCTCAGTAAGGTTTTAGGGAAGGTTTCCAATGTGAATTAAAATACAATGAGGTCTGGATTGTGCATAATAGACCGTAAGAGGTTCCTGTTTTTTTTTGTTTTTTTTTTGAGATCTCAAAAAACTTTATGTCAGGAAAACATTTGGAAGTAAGGGGAATTGAAAAAAATATTCTGGAGGATACTGAAGGGTAGGGTAGGGAAAGAAAGATAAAGGGGACAAATAATGGCAAAGTTGGGAAGAAAGTAGGACATTGCAGAGCTTACCGTTTCATCCCCAGAGCAGGTTGCCAGGAGACACTCATCAAAGGGAGAAAAGTCCATATCAGTCACCAGATCTGAAGGAGAAAAGAAAACTCAAGTTAAAAACAATGATATGGGTCCTATCTGTCAAGCTTTTATTTTTAGACACTGTCTGCACTTCTTTATTTTACAAAAACACAATATGTTCTTAACTCATTAAAGATAAGCTACACAGGACGTCAGATATATTCCAAGTATAATTTTTGCACAAAATGTGGCTCTTTATGTGCTTTAAGATACTAAATAACTCAGAAAAAATTTGGTATTAACAAAAAGCACATCGTTTATAAGCACTCACAAAATCTGAATGGTGATGACCCATGT
This sequence comes from Poecilia formosa, assembly GCF_000485575.1. Lineage (NCBI taxonomy): Eukaryota > Metazoa > Chordata > Actinopteri > Cyprinodontiformes > Poeciliidae > Poecilia > Poecilia formosa. The sequence continues at coordinate 1,898,999 of NW_006800017.1, read as the reverse complement.
ACTTATTTGCATCACATGAAATTAAACAAAAACAGAGAAAAGTACCAGAATGGCAGGAGATCTGGGTGACCGTCCATTGGCCATCGGAAGGGCTGACTGAGGTCAGGCCCACCATCCCACCACCTACAGAGACATGCAGTACATAAAACCTGGCAGAAATCACACAATAAAACCCATTTACTGATACCAAAAAAAGGTTCATGAGGCCTGAACACTGCCTGGAAAAATAACTCCTACCCCTTTAGCCATTACACATTTTGTTATGTGAAATAACCCCAAAACTTCAATGTGATTAACCGACACAAAATAGTATTACAGTTATTTACTGGAAAGAAAGAGATAGAAACTGGAGTGGAATAAGAGCATCTAGGAACATAGATTTTCAGATTTATATTTTTTTATGAAGGGTATATTTTATATTAGCTTTCGTTAATTTCAAAATGTGTTTTTTTATTTCAATGTAACTTTTTCATTTTACAAAAAATATGGGAAAAAAACTGGAGCAATTCTGTTTTGTGTTTAGTTTGCATCAAATATTTTTCATAATGAAAAATTTGTTTTATGTGCTCATGAAAGGAGTTTAGACTTATTTTTTTTTGTTCTTATGCGTGCAAGACAATTGCTTTTCATTTTTACATGTAGCTTCTTTTTTTCCACATATAAGCAAGGCTATCTTAATTTTAAGGGAGTTCAGCAGTCATCAACAACATTTGCAGGGAAACTGGGCAAAATGTATCTTTCATTCGTAACAGCTGCAGATGTCTGATCTAAAGACAGTGTTTTTGATTTTGCCACAACATTAAAGCCATACCAGCCTGATCGGTGTTGAAAGCCACCAGCTTGGAGCTTGCTGTGATGTGGCTCCCCTGGCAGGAGATGGAGCCAGCGTGGATATTGTTAATCCATCCCTACATTTACAGACAAAGAGGCAAAAATAAGGAAACCCACGCATGAACGGAAAAAAAGAAACACATGGGAAGAAAAAAGTGTGAGCTTAATGACAGGGAGGAGAGCATGTGACCAAGTTGGTGCAACAACCGTCAAAGAAAAAGAAGCCAGCGATAAACAGGAAGGATCTAGCTGAGTGTACACACACTTTAGAGTTTTAGAACGAGCACAGAGCAGAGGAAATGGAAGTGCTCCTTTCACTGCACAGCAGAGAAAGGTCTTACATAACGTTAACATGGCAAGAGCAGCATGTGTGTACAACATGCTCCAATAACTACTGCTAAGCTGCTGGACAAAAAACAACAAAAAGCAACTCTAACAGTATGAATAAAGAAGGCATTAATAGTTTTGCTCCGGGAACACTTAATAATCTTTTCTTTTTGTTTTCCTATGAAGCTGCATATTGGTTTGTTTTCACTTAAGACCTCAAAGACATTTCAACAAGATCTGCATAGATGATTAGAAACTGGCTCGGCAGTGTTGCAAGAGAGCGTCTGTTTCCCTCAAACGAAAGCTGGACCAACTCATCTATGAATATTCAATCAAGCAACACCCACTCGTCTTTATTTTCCTGTCAAGCCCCTCAAACCGCTCCTTGCTTGCCTCACTGTGCTCCTTACGTCTCCCGTCCTATTTTTGCTCCTGCATTGCGTTTTGAAATGAAAGCACATGGCTCGGAACAGCTACATGCCTACAAGAATTATTGCTTCAGCATTCACAGGAGCAAGGCACCACCTGCTGCGTGTGCAGAGACTGGGGGACATCCACCGATTATGGGTGGGTGTGTGCATGCCAGGCTTTCATTTGTCTGCATGGAGGCAGTAGATTGCATAAAATGCTCCATACACGGGTTGTGCAGGCGCTGTAACCTGGAACTAATGGGTTCAAAGGCTTATTTGTATGCAAGACACATGAATTCTGGTCCAGACATGTCGATTACTGAAATTTATACGTTCCTTTCCCCATGGCTGAGAGCTTAAAAAAAATCTCAGCGGCATCCCAACAAAACTCAAAAGTGGGCAACAAATGCAACGGGAAAATTACAAATCAGTAAAACAAAAGCTTAACAATGGGTTTCATTACAACGTCTGACGAAGGTCAGCTGCTGAAATGCAGCCACAAGGCTGACAAATACATATAAATAGGCACTAGTAGCAAGTGCATTCATATTTTTCTCTTTACTACAGGCTCCCAGATGCAGGAAGTTCAACATCCCTTGCAAGCAGACAGGCAGGCGTTCCTCCCCAAAAGTAGCTCAGCAATTTAGTGCTAGCCAAGAGAACTGTTTCTATCCAGAAGCGGGTTCACTACTCACCTCTTTCTTGGCAACCTTCGGAGTGGTGTTTTTGAATTTGGAGGTCTTAAAACGATTCATAATGCTCTCCCAAATTGACTTTCGTGCCTTCCGGGTGTCTGTCGAGCTGGTTGGTACTGCTGAGAGTGCTGCCGCTGCTGCAGCTGACAGCTTTGGCTCGCCGCGCGGTGTTCGTTCGATTTGCTCTACCAGCCGAGCCGAACGACTGGGCGGTGTCTTCGATTTCCCCTTCAGACCAGTAGAGTGACAGTTGTAGACCTTTTTTCCTGGGGACTCAGAAAAGGAAAACAAACCACGAACCAGAAGACTCTCCAGACTGGATGTATTTTTGTGTGTCAATATTTGTACCCCTACAAATATTTTTTCATGAACTTATTAAAATAAATGTAACAGAGTACATATAGCTAGGACCTGCCAAGCTCTGATCAAAACAGACCACATATAGTAACACATACAGTAGCTCGAACCCAAAACTGTAAAACAGACCGGGATTTTAGAAGTTTTTGCATGTCTAAAAAAAATGCCATTCACAATATGGCGGCGATATCGACGTACGATCCTGTGGTTAAACCACACAGTGTTCCAAAACGTGCAGCCTCGGAGAATAAAACGTTTGCATCAATTTTTTTCATGTGATTTGTTTTTGCAAATAAATATATTTTTCCTCTCTTTTGAAAAACTATAGTGCTTGACGTATAATTTACTAAAAAGTAACAAAAAAAAGCGTTTTTTGTTGTTTTTTTTATTTATTATTTTTTCCCTATTTCCTATGCACGCCCACACCGTTTTCCCAGGCATGCGCAGTCTCACAAGCGGTGGTGACTGTCGGCATGATGGCGTCCTCGGCCGTTCGCAGCTCCTCACGCTGGATTGCAGTCATCGTGTCCTCTGGACCTCGAAGAGCTGCCGGTTTCGTTCTGTCTTCTGACCATGGAAACCTCCGGAGTTTTTCTACTGTGGGAGCCGAGAAGTTGTGGCGTGGGGGCAGCTTGTTTTGCGGTGGAGCAGGAAAAGCGTTGACATTGAGAGGGCTGTCAGGTGAGAACTACATCAGCTAAGCTAAAATAAGCTAAGCTACATGTACCATAATAATATCATTTTACTCAAGTGACACGGCCTAAAATAATCGGATAACCGTAAACTAATATCTAACTACAAACGTTACAACGATGAAATAAGGTTTTAACATCTATACATGTACCTCGAACTACCTCAAAGTAGTTGATAAAAATGTGATGTAATCACACCTGCTAACTTTGCAGTCTTTAAGTGACATTAGCAAAGACGAGACTATTTTGTTTGTACTTTAACTGTTGCAAGTTATGCTTGTATTGTTTTTTTTTTTTTTTGACTGCTCTCCAAGTACAATAAAGCAAAATCAGCAGTGCCAAATCAGTTCTATACAGTTTAGTGAAATCCTTTAACACTACCCTATTTTTAACCAATAAAGTTCAGTGCCATTTTGAAGTCATTTTTTACTACAGTTACTGATCGCATATATATTAATTATTTTTAAAAAAATAAAAGAAAATCAGAACAAAACATTTTTGCAATATAAGCTTATAGAGACTTTTATAGGTCTTGGGTCTGAGACCCAAACAAATTTGAACATTTTAACTGAGAACTGTGAAAAATAAGCTGCTTTGCAACTTTGTAACACTTCTAGATGTCATTTACTTACCCTCTGACTTTTCTGGCCAACGTTCAGGTCTGAAGTCGCCCCATGCTCTCTACACGCTGTCCTTCCACACAAGCGCCTCTTCTAGCAGCAAGCAGGATTTCTATCAGATTCTTGGAGTCCCTCGCACCGCATCCCAAAAGGAGATCAAGAAAGCCTACTACCAGGTTTGATCTCGCCTCATGTGCAGCTTGGCGTAGTTGTAACTCCCAATGTTATGATATGAAATTATGGTGGTAAATGTGGCAGTGCAATATTATTGCTGATTTATGAGTTTAACTTAACATTTGCCTGACATTTTCTATATTTTCACAAAGTCTTCACTACTGACTGTGGCCTTTAGCTTCTTGGCTATTAAAATTATAAGTTGTGGCATCAAGACCAGCTACATTCCATCCAAATGGCCAAATTTATTATTGACCTGCAGACAGTGAACTATTAGCACTTAAAATGTATCAGCTTTCAAAATTATCCATGCAAGCAAATGTGAATTTGCACATATAAATATTGTAGCTATACTCTAGATCCCTATTGTCTGGGATTTTTGTGTCTGTTCAATCCCAAAGAGATGCGGAGCTGCAATTTGGTGCGGTCTAATATCTAAAAATAAAATCACAGCCTACTTTCATGTATTTTAAGCCCAGCAGCATATTTAATTCACATAGGAATCAGCTTGGTTCTGGCATTTTAACAGTCTTACACTTTTACAATGTTTACAGTCAATGTAGGAAATGTAATGAATTGGAACTACACTGAAATATATTACGAGAGGAATTATGAACGGGTCATATCAAAACAGACAAAACATGCTATCGGTAGACTAGCTCTTCAGCATATACTTGTTTGCTAAACACAAGGCTATCCTGCAGAAGCTCCTTTTGAGACAAAATATCTGTTGCTGTCATTTATTTTGCCACACTTTAAAGCCACTTTTATGCATGTATACATAGCATCAGTTTTAATAAAGTATTGGGCTGAGACTGTGTATCTGGAAATGCCCATTCCTATATTAATCTGATTGGTAGCAGGGGGCAGAATCCTGATCAGGACATGCATAATGGCAACCTAAGCAAGAATCACAGAAGTTGATGTTTACTTTTTGTCTTGTTTTGTTCACAGATGGCCAAAAAGTACCACCCAGACACAAACAAAGACGACCCGCAAGCAAAAGAAAAATTTGCACAGTTGGCTGAAGCATACGAGGTTTGCTTTCAGTTCTTACAATAAATATCGGGTAACACTTTATTTGACGGGGTGTGCATAAGACTGACATGACACTGTCATAAATATGACACAGCGCCTGTCATGAATATGAAGGAGCCTTTATGAATGTTGTCATGAAGTGTCATTCGGTAAATAATGACACTTTTAATGCAAAGTTGGTTTAAAAGTTGCATTAAAAGTCCATTAGAAGTGTCAACTTTGTATTACTTTGTAAATAATTACTCTTTAATGCAAAGTTAGCACTTTTAATGGACTTCCAAAGCAACTTTTAAAGCAACTTTGCATTAAAAGTGTCATTATTTACCGAATGACACTTCATGACAACATTCACATTTATGACAGTGTCATGTCAGTCTTATGCACACCCCGTCAAATACAAAATCTACTTTACCAAGTATGGTAAAGTAGATTACCCTGTGTTTTGGTGGGAAAAGTCTCGTCTATGAGTTTTAATGTGGATTTAACCCTTGCTCTTTATATCTCCTCAGGTGCTTAGTGACGAAGGGAAGCGGAAGCAGTACGACACGTACGGGATGGCGGGTCAGGCCGGAGGACAGCAGCAGTACTGGAGTGGACAGGCCAGCCATGTGGACCCGGAGGAGCTTTTCCGCAAAATCTTTGGAGAATTCTCGGGAGGCCGTGGCTTCGGAGACTTCAACGCCATATTTGATCAGCCACAGGAGGTTAGTGAGATTTACAGAAAGCCAAGCAACGCTGCGATCAGCTGTTTGCCTTTTAGCACCTTTTCTGAAGTTCCCTCCGTTTTCCATGCAGTACATCATGGAGCTGACGTTCACCCAGGCAGCAAAGGGAGTGAATAAGGAGATGTCTGTTAACATAGAGGCAACCTGCCAGCGCTGCGATGGGAAAGGCCATGAGCCGGGGACTAAGGTTCAGCACTGCCACCACTGTAACGGCTCCGGCATGGTAAGAACTCCTACATGAAGTTTCCATTTTCTATGCGATTTTAGGTTATACTTCTAAAAGAGACCTCTCCCCGTACCTATAGGAAACGATAAACACAGGACCGTTTGTGATGCGTTCTACATGCCGGCGCTGCGGGGGGAAAGGGACAGTTATTTCAACTCCCTGTAACACCTGCCGTGGATCTGGACAAACCAAGCAGAGGAAGACTGTGGTTGTTCCTGTCCCTGCAGGTCAGTTACACTCAAGTATCGATTCAGCTCCCAATCCTTCACAAAGTCTGTATTGCCTAAATTATTCCTCTCTTTCTTTTTATCGTAGTTGAGCAGGGAAATTTAGTAGAATACCTGAATCTTGTAGTAACATTGAAGTTAATCATTAACGGTTCAATAAATAAGTAAACCTCATAGCACTTCTGCAGCTGCACTTTAAAAACACCACTTTACGCCTCTTGCAGGTTCTGTTTGCCTTGAGTCCGATTTCTTTTTTTTTTTTCTTTTTTTCTTTAATTTTTGTGCCCAATATTAATGGAAAAGTTTCCAGTTTAAAAACTGCTCACAAGTTCTCAATTGGGTTCAGGTGAGATGAGGAAGAGGGAAGCTTTTCATTTTTAATGCCTTAAGTGGCCAGCCATGCAGAGGAGCACTTGGCTTTGTCCTGCATACACTGCAAAAACAGAATCTTACCAAGTATTTTAGTTTCTAGTGCAAATACCTCAATACGCTTGGAATAGGAGAAAACTCACAAGTAATATTTACGCAAAACATAGGATTTTGTTTTGAGTAAAAAAAACAAAACACTATTGACAAAAAGTAGTAGTTCATTTGGCAGATTTTTTTTCACTTCCAACATGGAAAAAAGTCAAGCTTTCCTTGTTTTGAGAAGGGTATTGATTGCTGTGTCTTCTTGACCTGAACCACTGTTTGAAGAAAGTGTTGTCTAAAAACTGACAATAGGTCAAGGAGTTGATTTTGAGCTTCGGTACACAGATCTTTATCAGCATAATCCTGCTGCCACCATCATGTCAACTGCGCTCGGCATTTAGCAGCAATTCTTTCACTGCTATGCAAAACGTTTTTGTCAGTCTATTGCATAAAATAAAATACTGAGTCATGGTGCAAAGCTCTGAAACGTTTCTCAGGAACCAGATGATTCGGAGACGGTTAAAATTTTCACCTGCAAGATTCAGAGGATTTTAAAAACAAACTGAATTATTGTTTGTACTTTTTCCCCTGTCAGGAGTGGAGGATGGTCAGACGGTCAGAATGCCAGTCGGAAAGAAGGAAATCTTCATTACATTTCGGGTTGGTATTTACTTCAAAGACGATATGAGTAGAACTTATCCTGTGTGAATTTCAAGTTTAACATTTGTCAGACAGTATAAAGTGTGCTGCATTCAAACGTTGGACTCTTTGGTATAATCTTTATTTTATCCAGGTCCAAAAGAGTCCTGTGTTCAGGAGGGAAGGTGCAGACATTCACTCTGATCTTTACGTCTCTGTGGCTCAAGCCATTCTGGGAGGCACAGCAAGAGCACAAGGACTTTATGAAACGCTTAATTTGTCAGTAAGTAGAGATAGACTTAATCTGATTAAAATGTACAGCTTCATACTTTAACAGTTGAAAGATCCACAGGCAATTTTTCTTTCATCCCCAGATCCCTGCAGGTGTCCAAACTGACCAGAGGATCCGTCTGTCAGGGAAAGGAATTGCTCGCGTCAGTGGCTATGGCTTTGGAGATCACTACATCCACGTCAAAGTCAAAATACCAAAGTGAGACTCCATAGATGTCTTTGTTTCTCTATAAAGTTCACTGGAAAACTGTGAGGTTTCCAAAATACAACTTTAAATGAATTTTCTTTTGTAGGACTTTGACAGATAGACAGAAATCTCTTTTAACGAGCTTCGCTGAGGATGAGACCGATGTAGAAGGGACGGTGAATGGAGTCACCAACACCAGCACAGGTATGAAGACCGTCTCACTCCAAGATAGTTCTTTTTTTCCCTCCCTCAGCTACTGAAAATCCATATTAAAAATGGGAATTTTTGCAACACAAGTTATACTTAGTTGCAGTGTTAATATCTGTCCAGGTGGGGGCAGCAGTGGTGAGCAGTCTAAGGCAGGGAAAAGGAGGCATGTCGAGAAGGAAGCAGAGTTGAAAGAGGAGGGCTTCCTCACCAAGTTAAAGAAATTATTTAGCTCTTCCTGACAGCCATAAACCGGGTATGGCTTTTTGTGGAAAGTAGTTGCTTTAGACGCGTCTCCATGTGTGCTATAGTACAAAACATGGCACTTCATAGTCATCTGGTTTGTGGCTGTCATAGACAGTTGTGCATGTTCTCTTGCATTGAATTATACGTCCAGCTAATTAATAGCATCCCGACTGTCATATTTACAGAGCAGCAATTTTAAGTTTGTTTTATTTTATTTTTTGTCCCAAGGTAAGAGATCCTCCTGGAACTAAGCCCGACTTAGAAAAGAGGACTGCACAAAGCAAGGACAGTATAAATGTAAAGAGGGTCAGAAGACTGAGAGACTTGGAGTGTTGGTTTATTGTTTTGGATGGATGACCAAGAAGCTTTCCACCCAGTCCTGTAGTGAAAAATCCTGAGGATCATCTTCTCTGCTCCCCTGCTGACGTGGATCTGCGGATGTGCCAGTCTGCCAACGACACCACGCACCACACTGCAGAGTGTGTCTTAGTACTCAGTGCATGCTGGTCATCTATTTACCAAAATGCAAATCTAAAGGCAAATACCATTTAAGTAATAAATTATTGTAGTAAAAAACTACAAAAACAGTTACGTCTGTTTAGGATTAAATCCTGCTAACTCACTACAATGTGACCCTTGTGTTTTTATTTTTACACTTCTTTACTCAGCTCTGACAGTTGAACGTCTGCTTACAGCTTCAGATTAAGCAGGAAGGTCTTATACGTTGGATAATTTGACACACGAGCTTTCCTGAACTGTAAACTGTCAATTATTTTTAGTTTTGAACAGTTCTAAAATTCTATGTAACAGTAGTAAAACAGGAATTCAACCATGTATTATTTCTAAACTATATTCTGTATAGTTTTAAATATATGGGCTGGTTTTAAAAATAAAACCTCCTCTGTTTTACTTCTAACTCTTAAGTGTCATATTTTTGTGTGGAGAATTTCTACCAGCGTAGGTCAACTTAGAGCTGCTTGAATGTTTTTGGTTGTTTGCATTTTTTGTCTAGAGTACAGGGTGTAAAAAACAATTTAAAAAAAAGTCAAAGGATGATTTATTTATGAACATCTGATCATTTTATCTTGGTCATTATCCATTTTAATAAGTGATTAAGTCACTTTAACATTATTGAGGCTGTGCTGCTTTCAGGGTTTTCCACTGTGTATTATAAGCCTGGCGGGTCACCAGGCTTTACTTGTTGCCCCACCACCCTTAGCATTGCTTATTTAAGGGTTTTTTGGGGGGTTTTTTATGTTTGCATTTTTTAAGATTTTATAGTTGGTGTTCAGATATTAATTTTCCAATAACACATAATCATCAAGTGATATTTTCAAATTTCCTGTCAACTTTAGACATTTTTTAACTCAAAAACACAACAGCCCCAACTACTGGGCATACCAAGTTTTCTGGGGGAAAACTTTCCGCTTCCTTCCAAAATTATACTCCAACTTACACATTACATCCACATACTTCAATGGATTTTGAGGCGTTATGTAATTGACCAACACAAATAGTGAAGTGGAAGGAAAATATTGCATGGTGCTCTGAAACGCATGTGGAGGAAATGGAATGCTGCATTATGATTATGAACACTATATCCACAAAATAAACGTGGTAGTGGCAGCATCATGCAGTGAGAAAGTTCAAGCTGTACAAGTAAAGACGAAAAAAATGGGGAAAAATATGCAGAGTAAAACCATTTATTTTGTTATCGACAACACAATATAACTCTTGGCTTTCACTCGTACAATAAAAGTGCTCTAGCTAGTCACAAAGCTCCAATAAAATACAAAGGAATTAGGAGCAGAGTAAAAGAATTACAAATTAGCACGTATTAGTCAAACATTTTCATTTATGGCTGCAGATTGTGTCCCTTCAGTAGGTCCTAGAAATACTGACGCGCACTTCATGCTTGAACCATGAGAAAGCAATAAAACATGGGCTTACAAGAGCATTTCAAACTGTTCCTGTTTTACCCGACCATATGCCTTTCATTGTCCTGAACCTGAGACTTTCAAAAACAAAACCCAATCGCTCCCTTCGGCATGTTTGCGACCTGGCAGCTGCGCCAGCATTGGAAGTGCTGCAAGTCTTTCTCCGCGAGAGCAAACGCATTGTGCACATGAACCAGGCAGACGTTTGAGAAACAGCACATTTCTTTGGGTAATCAATACAAAAAACCACTCCAAAAGGTTCCTAAAATATCAACGCCCCATCTGGGCGGATACTACATTTTCAGTGTAATTACAGCACAAAGTATTTCTACTCAACACGAAGCTTAGCTGAGTTTTTAATGGGAATCTTCTTCCAGCACGTTGTACAATAGAGGTGACGCGTTAAACGTGTATCCACAAAACTGGATAAAGAAACGAGAGCTGAGCTGGTACAGGATCAATATATTAGTTTATCCCAAGCGCCCACTCGGTTATCTCGAGGTAAATCTGCTGCAGGTAAGCGATAACATATTTCATTTAGAAAATTAGAGCATGCACATAAAGAGACTGCTTTTTATTGGCTTAGCCATCACGTGATTCTGAAACAAAAGAATAATTGAAGTTAGCACGCACTACAATATAGAGTAATTGTTTGTATTTAATAAACTGATTCACCATTATGGGAATTTAAATGCTGTCAAATAATCCTGCACTTTTAAGGAAGGTTTTTCTTGGTTGCGACCATCCGTCTCATTGCAGACATACGACCGTCTTGGAAACATTTGAGTGTGACGACAATACAATAAAATGTGACAATTTTCACATTATATTTAGGGAAAAACACACAGCATAAAATAAATGGATGCATATCCATTTAAACCCTGCCTCATCAAGGCCTCACCTACTGTACATGGCAGATACGATTTACCATTTTATTTTTCTGAGCTCACTCTGAACTCATTAGCTAATGCACCATTATGTGATCAGTTACAGCTTTTTGGGGGAGAGGAGGAGGGTGTCGCTTCAATCTAGGCCTGTCGAAAGTAATTATGTTATAGAATAACAGACAGACATGCCCTCAACCGTTTGTTCTCACCCACGCCACACACATAAATACATACAGCATCGGTGTATTAGCAGAACCGTTGAAGGTGATACGGGATTTTTCCCATCTGGAAATGGAAGAAACAGTCCGCTTAAGAGTTTGCTTTTTAAGCTAATTGGTGACGAGGAAAAACAACGTGGAGCAACCATGTGTACTTTGGGAAAAACTGGAAACAACAACTACTGATCTTGTGGTTAGGACTGTTTCTTCAGCTAGGGGTTTTGAATGGCTTTACGTCACCACAATAAACCTGAGCACTATATATCCAGATATTAAGTGCAATTTCTGCTTTTAGAGCGGCTTTAAAAGGCAACCATACACCTTACTACAAATTGTCATGCTATAACTGTAAACTTCTGGGTAGTTGTTAAGATTTTTTATGATAGACCAAAAAAATCTATCACATAATGTAGCTTTTTTTGAAGCAAAAATTTTGTTTTTTATAGTCATGGTACCTCTTCATTTAATAATGAGCTAGACAAAAATGCATTGGTCTAAAACAAAAACTTAATAAATGTTATTTTTTTGGTTGCAACCTACAAATAAACTGAAAAAGCTTAAAGCATATGGATGTTTTTAAGTAGCACTGTGAATTGACTATATTTGTTGTACAAAATACTTCTTTGTTTCATGTTGCTCTGAAGGATTTAAAGCATACATCTAATTATTAGCATCATCTGGATTGACTATTTTTCTTGCAACAGTATTGTATTTTGTTATCATACTTACAGTACAATTTATAACAGCTGGTCTACTACCGTCAGAAAGCAGCTATAACATAACTTCAGATGCACCAGAACTGAAAAGCACCAAATGGAAGGAGAGCGTGTTGGAGGTAGAGAAATAAGAAAAACATCTACATTTTTATGAAGAAAAAAAAATTTAGAAGAAGAAAGTAAAATGTGTGCTTTGTGGAGGGAGTTGTTGCCCTATTCGTCCTGTGGATCACACTCCTGAAATTCTACCACTACAAAGCTAAAAACACAAACGCACAGACCTGATTTGAATGTTTTTATAAAATGGTCAGTTAGTGGAAGTATTCCAGGCTCCTTGCTGTCCTTCTTTTCGCCGCTCCTCTGTTCTAACAGCAGCCGGGTAACAGCCGGATCACATCAGATACCACGCAGCCAGTCCAGCCAGGGCGGCGAACCAAGTGGCAAACAGGACCTGTCCCGTCGGGTGTCTGAGAGCGGCCATGACCAGCTGACCAAAATACGCTGTTCCCCCTGACGCTGCTGCGATGCAACGGAGACAGAAAACCACGTTCAAGAAGAAGCAAACAGTCATCCAGCGATTCGTTTTAGAACAACACACTCTTCACTTACCCATCTTGGCAGCATAGTATGGACATTTGCTGATGTCTCCTCCTGTCTCCCCATGAACAGACATGCCAGCATCTTGAACATCCTCCTGAATTGTTTTGCCGATTTCTTCTAACTCCTCAAACACCTGCCACAGCAAACATTAGGTTAGTTCATACCATACCTTGCAAAAGTTCTCCTAATCTTCATTTTGTTGTATAACAGCAACACCTGGATTGATATTTTATAATAGAATTTGAACCTTTACACTTTGCTTTGTGTTTTTTAAGAGGAGCCATCTTATTGATATTTCCAAGTTCCATTTGGAAAAATGTCATCGTTGTGTGTGTTTAATGTAGTACTAATGTTTATTTGATGCTTCTGGTGGTTTATATCGCATTAAATCTTTCACACGCACAGTGCTGTACATCTGCCAGAGAACATGATTATTTATTGTACGAATACATTAACCTTTAAAGGAACACATTGTGTTTACCTTTACTGCTAATGGACAGCTTGTTACTGAGCACCTCAATTAGTATACCAGAGTGATTTCTGATTCACAACCAGAACATGGTCGAGTTGGATTTGATTTAGTTCCCAGATCCACTTTCCAACTCAATTAATTGTTTATACTCGATGTTTCTGATTCAAGCGAAGATCACTGTGCAGAAAACACTCCGAGAAACATGATGATGTAGAAGGTAATGATGTGTGGTTTTCAAAACGTTTTACAAATCACAATCTGCGTCCTCAAGTCAATCCTTTGCAGATCCGCCTTTGGCCAGAACTACAGCTGCAAGTCTTTTGTTGTTTGTCTCTCGGGTAAGAATTGTTTGCCCATATATGCAAAATATTAAATATTGTAGGTCAAAGTAAATATGCTTTGATCTAAACTTCCAGTTTTAAGTCTTTTGCATTCTGTAACAGGTTTTGTATAAAGTTGCCCTCCAACATCGATTTTCACTGTAGAAATTGTGTTAAGAATCAACACACATTTAATCTTCTACACCACTTTCTCCAATACCTGCCAGCTGCGACAGGTTATACGTCTTCATGATGCCGCTTGTTCATTAATTAGATCTAAAATTAACTTCTGGGGCCTCAACAGTACAGCTGTATTAAAGCTGGGTTTGAATTGCACACAAGTGGACTTCTGAAAGTAATCGGTACTAATGGATTTCATTAAAGGATAAAAGAGTACAGGAGCATGGATGCATATTTATTGGTTTGTTTTTGTAAAGAAATATGAAAATGAGGCATCTTTTTCCCACTGCCAGTGACGATTTTGATGGTAGTCGCATAAATTCCCAATAGAATACAGTACAATAAACTTGCTGGTTGTGACTACAGTTTAAATCAATACAAATGGTTCAACAAAGTGCATTTTAAACAGAATTCCATTAGAATAGCACTGATGATTACCCACTTCTATAATACCTCTATTTAAATCGGGGAGGGGGGTTTCCGACCAGTAAAAGTGCCTCGATTCATCAGCTGCCTCAGACTCTCACCTCCATGTTGAAATGAAAAGCTTTAACAGCTTCCTCCACCAGTTTCTTCTTTGTCGCCACGTCCAGGTCCAGCTCATTCATGCGGCTTCGGTACAGCTGTTTGAACGCCTTGGCGCTGTGGATCGCATCAAACTGGTAGAACTCCAGGCCTTCCCCTGTGGGTGGCAGCTTCAAAGCTCTCTGTGCCACCTTTCTCAGCACCTGCCCCCCTGACAGGTCGCCCATGTAGCGAGTGTAGGCGTGGGCCACCAGCAGCACCGGGTCTTCTTGCCCCACCTGGTGGATGCGGTCCACGTACTGCTGGGTGGCCTGAGAGCAGCTGATCTTGCTCTTCCAATCCGGACCGTAGAAATACTCCAGGTCGCGGGCCAGGGCTTCATGGCGGTGCAGCTCTGCGGGGAAATACAGGGGGGCAAATTGGGGGTGGTCCTTATTCCTCTCGATCTCCTCCTCCATGGCCGTGTATGTGTGGTAAAGTGCAACAGCGCCAAGCTGAANTTAATGTAGTACTAATGTTTATTTGATGCTTCTGGTGGTTTATATCGCATTAAATCTTTCACACGCACAGTGCTGTACATCTGCCAGAGAACATGATTATTTATTGTACGAATACATTAACCTTTAAAGGAACACATTGTGTTTACCTTTACTGCTAATAGACAGCTTGTTACTGAGCAGCTCAATTAGTATACCAGAGTGATTTCTGATTCACAACCAGAACATGGTTGAGTTGGATTTGGTTTAGTTCCCAGATCCACTTTCCAACTCAATTAATTGAGTTGGAAAGTGGGTCAAATTCATCCGAACTGAACGTCACTGATTCTCAACAAATCTCACTATTCTGCGTCCTGATACGCGCAAGTGGGAAGAAAAACAACAACCATGACGGATTATATGAGGATTAAGTTGTTAATATGCTGCTCCGGCCGGACATGTTTACTTCCGCAAACACTGAGCACTTCTTCTTCTTATGGCGGTTGGCAGAACACTGAGAACGCTGACGCTATTGCGCCCTCTACTGCGCATGCGGGACACTTTCAGGTCGTTTGCCCGTTCAGACTGCAGAACGCACACAGGTCGCATTTACTGGCAGTGTGAACGGCCCCGGCAAAAAAATCGGAATTGCCAAAAAATCGGAATTGAGTCACTTCCGGCTGCAGTGTGAACGCACCCATAAAGTTGCCCTCCAACATCGATTTTCACTGTAGAAATTGTGTTAAGAATCAACACAGATTTAATCTTCTACACCACTTTCTCCAATACCTGCCAGCTGCGACAGGTTATACGTCTTCATGATGCCACTTGTTCATTAATTAGATCTAAAATTAACTTCTGGCGCCTCAACAGTACAGCTGTATTAAAGCTGGGTTTGAATTGCACACAAGTGGACTTCTGAAAGCAATCAGTACTAATGGATTTCATTAAAGGATAAAAGAGTACAGGAGCATGGATGCATATTTATTGGTTTGTTTTTGTAAAGAAATATGAAAATGAGGCATCTTTTTCCCACTGCCAGTGACGATTTTGATGGTAGTCGCATAAATTCCCAATAGAATACAGTACAATAAACTTGCTGGTTGTGACTACAGTTTAAATCAATACAAATGGTTCAACAAAGTGCATTTTAAACAGAATTCCATTAGAATAGCACTGATGATTACCCACTTCTATAATACCTCTATTTAAATCGGGGAGGGGGGTTTCCGACCAGTAAAAGTGCCTCGATTCATCAGCTGCCTCAGACTCTCACCTCCATGTTGAAATGAAAAGCTTTAACAGCTTCCTCCACCAGTTTCTTCTTTGTCGCCACGTCCAGGTCCAGCTCATTCATGCGGCTTCGGTACAGCTGTTTGAACGCCTTGGCGCTGTGGATCGCATCAAACTGGTAGAACTCCAGGCCTTCCCCTGTGGGTGGCAGCTTCAAAGCTCTCTGTGCCACCTTTCTCAGCACCTGCCCCCCTGACAGGTCGCCCATGTAGCGAGTGTAGGCGTGGGCCACCAGCAGCACAGGGTCTTCCTGCCCCACCTGGTGGATGCGGTCCACGTACTGCTGGGTGGCCTGAGAGCAGCTGATCTTGCTCTTCCAATCCGGACCGTAGAAATACTCCAGGTCGCGGGCCAGGGCTTCATGGCGGTGCAGCTCTGCGGGGAAATACAGGGGGGCAAATTGGGGGTGGTCCTTATTCCTCTCGATCTCCTCCTCCATGGCCGTGTATGTGTGGTAAAGTGCAACAGCGCCAAGCTGAATGGGGGGGGGGAAAAATACAAATGTTTTCTACTTTCCTTCCAGCTTTATTTTCATTTACATAATCTTTTGTTAAGTATATGGAGTCACGACATTTTGTTTCCAGGTCTAATTCAACTCCAATAAGGGATTTTCAATCAGGGCTTCTGAGCAACTTCTGAGAAGATAAGAGGTTTACCTGCAGGGGGTAACAGCAAGAGCTTTCTCAATTTAGAGAATTACTAAAGAAACCTCAGTGGACAAATACATCCTACCCACAATGAACAAAAAGTAAAGCAAAAAACTTGACTTTGCCCGTCTGTGAGTTTCAAAAAAGAAAAAGCCTTTATACCGTTAAAATCATCCCACTTTCTTCATTCTTTGTTTATTCAGCCTCACCTTGAAAAGCTCTTTGCGGATTCGTCCCCTTAGGAAATCTTTCACGAACTGCGTGTTCTCTGCTTTTTCGTGAACCTCCTTGGTTCCAGCAGCCAGCATCTCAGACAGATCCTCGGGGCTGCAATTAAAGTGCCAAGCAAAAGAAAAATAAAGTACGAAGCTTGCTTGTTTTCTAGATGTTCTCCAAACCTGCAACAGTTTGTAATCTTAATCAGATATTTAAAAAATAAACCAAAGTACTGCAAAAAAGGTTTACCTGAGGTTGCCTTCTTCTTTCTCATACCCTGCCCCAACTGCCCCAGATCCGTTGGACACACTTGCTCCCGTCTCCATATTCTCCGACATTTTTTGTGTTATTTTCTTCTGGAGTTCAGTCTGAAAACAGCACAAGGGGGTACAGTTTTTACTAAGTCATATAAAAATGCCAATTTGGAACCATTATTTAAGGTTCATCAGAATTTAAGTACAGTCCCTTGAACACGGCTATCCCTTGGACCTTTTTGCCTTTTGTCACCTTACAATCATAAACTTCAATGTACATTTTGGAGGATCCCCACCTACATTGTTCCACCTTAAGAAAAACATCCCTCACAGTATGATGCTCCCACCACCATGTGGCAAAATGATAAATGTTTAGATGAGCATTCTTAGGTTGCATGCAACAGGAAGATCAAGATTTGTTTGATGACTTGACAACAAATCTGGAAGGTGGACAATCAAGTACAACAGCAGCTCCAGATTAAAGCCAAATCAATCAATAAAAAAAACAATAAGAGTTAATATTACCACTTTCTCTAGTGGTCTGGGTAAGACGGTCAAAACAAGCACACCTTTAAACAGCTGATTGGTCTGCTTAAAGCCGCTGACCTTACTTAACCCTGACAGGAAGGCACCAAGTTGAGTGACAGTAAACACAATTAGTCTTGTAGGTTCACAAAGGCACCTTTAAACAACGTCCACGCTTGTATAGCATAGGTCGACTGAACAAAAAGCTGCAAAACACAGAACAGGCCTGCTTTCTGGAGTTCACCAGTAACCTCCGTGACAGCGCTGGAACGCTAAATATGTTTTGGCAAACGAACAAACTACCGCGCATTTCAGTTTATTTTTTTCAATAAAAACAAATCCTGCCACACTACACAAAACCAAGAATTCGACGCGTTGACAACAGCTAACTTTACAAGGAGCTAAGTAAGCTAAAAGCTAGCTAACAAACTCGTTAAGATTTAATTTAAAAAAACGCTAAAACGTGCCACTAGATAGCAACGAATCATCTTTAGGTATTGGTTTTATAAATAGTCAAGCGGAACAAACCTTCCCTCCAGCTCAGTAATAAAGACTTAAAACTCAAACGCAGGATGCGGAGCTCCACCGAAACAACAGTTAAAACCTTCAGTCGCTACCCGGCGAAAACAGACATGCGTGTCTCTACCGGAAATGCTGACGCAAAATTGTAGTTTTAGCACAAGAATTTGTAGTTTCGGATTAGAAAAACAAGCGTATCTTCTATTTTCCACTGTTTCTGAAAATGACACATCGCAGATGTTTCCATGACTCTTTGTGACATTAGTAAAACACAGATGTGCTTTTATTCATGTATTTATTGTCTTGTTTTTTTCTCTTTTTTTCTTTTTTTGCTTTTTATAATCAATGTCCAATCAGTTATCAACAACGGTAAGAGTATTGCCTGCAGCTGATATTGTCTTTGTTCTATTACTCTGTTCCAAAACGCTTGTTTTTTTTTTCTTTCTTTGTAGTACTTTGGTGGTACAAATGAGGTTTATTGAAAAGCATCTCCCGAATTGTGGAGAAGATGGATGCTTAGGATGCTGACTAAAACCCCACTGAGCTTTTGTAGAATCAGTTGTGCTATTCATGCTAGAGCTAGAGTGACCAACACCTATCTATGATGGCTGACTTGCAACAAATGCTGAATAAAGGTGACCTATTACATTTCCTTGAACAGGTTAGGGCTACGCAAAACATGTTCATTACAGGTTTTTTTTTTTTTTGCACAAAATCATCCTTATCATTCTTAGATATTGAGATTTTAGTCTGTGCAGTACTGCCTATTTTGAGCTCCTTTCAAACATTTTTAACTCTGTCAGGTGAGAAGCATTTGTAAAGAAAACTATTCTCAAGTACAGATGTGGGACTTTGATAGAGTAAAAGGTATTTTAATAACGTATTATAATAAAGTATTAGGTAGGTGAGGAAACTTATGGCCAGTTATTTTTAATTCCTCATAAATGTATTGTTTTCTTTCTCTTTTTTAATTGAATTGCACAGAGGTAGTTGTCATTAAAGGCTGGAAGCCTTTTAAAATGCTTTTTGTACTGTTATCATTTATTTTTTTGCATAACAAATGCTATTTTAAAAAAGTGTGTGTGTGTGTGTGTGTGTGTGTGTGTGTGTGTGCATGTGTGCGTGTGTGTGCGTGTGTGTTTGTGTGTGTGTGTTACTGATGAATCATTAATACTTTAGGAAATTGATATTTTTCAGACAGTGTTTTTCTTCTTATTTTTATCAGTACACCCTGTTCGAGAGTGTACAGATCAGCTTCCATGGCAGTTGGAAGCTGAACTGACTTGTCTTGTCATTAAAAAAAAACCTGCCTATCTGTTTCTTTTTTGTGTGTGTGTGTGTGTGTGTGCTTGTGTGTGTCTGTCTGTGTAGCGGCACATGTGTGAACATGCGTGCATATGTGCTTGTGTGACTGTCGGAGCCTGAGATCAGTCTGGTGGCCGGCTGGCGTGTCAGATGCTTTATTACCGGGGTAGCATGGGTGCCTCCCCCTCCCTCTGCTACCACAGGAGGCCAGCGGGGATGGGGTGAGCTAACAGAATGATTCACGTCTCTCCAATAGGGCCTGCAAGCTGTTGCTATCTCAGAAAATACTTCAAGACCATTATTTATGCCACTGATGCATTTTCAAAATTACAGTGCCCTGCAGAAAAATGTATACCCTGTGAACTTTTTCACGTTATGTGTATTTTACTTCAATCTTATATGATAGAGAAACACAAAGTGGTGTATGTCAGTAAAGTGAAAAGACACGTGACACATAGTTCACAACATTTTCACAAGTATAGATCTGGAAATGGTACCCCCAGTACTCTGATACCCCCAAATACAATGTAACACAACAAACATCGTTCAAAGGCTATTGAAATTAAAAACAAAGCCCACATCTTCAAACCTAAATCCCTATACGTTTGTTCTGTGAAGGTCCCAGAGGGTTGTCAGAGAAACAAGGAAACAAGCAGCATCATTAAGATGAAGGAACACAGCAAAAAGGCAGTGGTAAGAGATGGATATTTTTAATCTGTGATTGTAGTGCTCCATTGTTATTGCTCCCACTTCCTTCCTCTCCATATAACAGTGTAATGGCTTCACTGAAGGTCAAATCAGCAGCACCGCTTCAGCTTTGTTGGGAGATTTTCTTGAAGGAAAATTTTGATGGGAAAGGTGTAATGCCGCCCCGCCACCCCCCTTGCACTTTCCCTGGCCTTGCAGTACAAACTCTGCTGTATGACTGGTATTGATTGGCGACGTGAGTGAGGGTGTGAATAAAAGGCCAGCCTGTGGAGGCCTGCAGGGGGTTAGCTGGTATTTCATTTCTGGAGTGTGCACACTTAGTATTTTGCTGTTGTCCCTGGATTAATCCTTCATAGTTGACACATGTCCTTTATTTTCAGTAATACACCATAAGTATTACTCCTGCCACCTACTAATTTGAAAACCTCAGCAGGTTGCTGTGAACAATGATTTGCCCCTTGCAGATTTCCCTTGTTTTTACTTTTTTTTGTCACACTTAAATGATTCAGAAAATCAAATACATTTTTAGAAACAGAAAAGATAAGTTGAGAAAATATAAAAAGCAGTTTTGAAATTATGATTTCATTTAATGAGTAAAAAATAGCTACCCAAAGTAAAATGGCTCTATGCGAAAAAGTAATCACCCATTTCCCAAATATCTGGCGGTGCCCCTATTGGTTTTTTCCATGAGGCTATTGCAGAAAATAAGTTTTGTTGATCATTGTTTTTATAGCATTTCAGAGGTTGACTGGGTGGTATGCTTTGATTAATAAAATCTGTAAAGGTCTTGGTGTGACAAAGACCTGATTGTATGAAAATTGTTCTTTATTGATTGACTGATTGATCTCATCTCCTAATGTGTTTTGACATTTTCTTTTGCGTTTCAGGTATTTTAGTTCACTATTTGTTGTCAGGCCATCTGTTAGTCATTTCTTGACTCTACACATGTGGTAGTAACCACTGAATTCCAACCCAGCTTTGCAAAGAATGTGGTTAATCACAGTTAATTCAGGATTTAGCAACATATGTGGCTATTTCTTTGTGTAGGGCAAGGTTGGCTTGGATAGCTTAGTCCACACACATGTGTCAAACTCAAGGCCCGCGGGCCACATGTGGCCCGCCACGTCATTTTATGTGCCCCCCAACCCCCACCGTTTTATAGGCCCATGATTGACTTAAAATAGGTTTTGAGCACGAATTGACTACAAACTACATCTCCCATAATGCATTCCGATTGTTACTAGCCAACATTACGGCTTCTCGCCACTAGAGAGCAGCAGAGTCACCTCAAGCTGCTTATTGATTTTCCCAGCGAATAAAACTGAGACGTCGACCATCAAAACGTCCAAGAAAAGAAAAATCGATTTACAAGTAAGACTGTGAATGAAGATGTGTGTGAGTTGGTGTCAGGGCGGCAGGTCGCGCTAGACTTTTTTTGTTATCCGTTATCTTGACCGACAACATAAAAAAAATCGGTCATGTACTATTTTTACCCGTGAAATTACTATCATATTAACATCGGCTATTTAGCCGCATTTTATGCGGTTTAGTTATTATTCACCGTGAATCCAG
>NW_006800017.1:1817193-1876700 GCF_000485575.1 Poecilia formosa | reverse complement strand
GCCGGCTCCTCAAATGGATTAACACAGTGTTGCATTCTCTTTAGTTTTCTCTGGTCTGTAATGGAGACTTGAATTTAACGCACCATTTCAACCAAAGGTTTTGAATGTGCAAAGCGTTATTTAACAATATGAGGTGTTTAGTTTGTTTTTTACATTGTATTTTCATACATTTTATGCTAGGGGTGCCCAATTCTAGTTTCTGCAACTTTAGATGCGTTCCTTCTCTAACACACCTGGATCATTTACTCATTATAAGGCTCTACAGAACTGAGTTGCTGCTAATGAGGGAAGTCAACCTTTTGTCTGGGGTGTGTTTTAGCAGGCATGCATCTAAAAGTTGCAGTCTGAAGGACTGCACCTGGGCACTCCTGATTTGTATCGTCTTTTTAATGTGGCCCGTTGAGGGTGGCCAATATGCTGAAGTGGCCCTCAGTGAAATTGAGTTTGACACCCCTGGCTTAGTCCCTTTCATAAATTAAATCATAATTTAGAAACTGTTTTTTGTATTTTCTTTAATTTATGTCTGTTTGAGTTTATATTTGTTTGATCATATGAAAGTGTGACAAGATAGCAAAGGCAGCTGGAAGTCATTGGGTAACAATACCAATCTAAAATGTGATATAAAGTTTAAAAACAAAGATGAATGGTACAGTCTCATCACGCTTTGAGTGCCAAAATGAAAATACTCAAACGGTAGAAATGAGAATATTTTAAGGTGCTGAATTTTAATTGATCTAAAATGTTAATGTTTCTGGTGCCAACCATGAAAAATATCATAAATGAATTGATAGATGAATAGATGGTAAAAGAGCTGTAGCTTATATTTTTTATTATTTAAAACCCAGCATGTAAAATGCACGTCAAAGCCATCGTTTTAAATGCATTCACAGTGATTATAAAACTGAAGTTTTATTTTTTGAATCGCGTGTGCAAACAGCGTCCTACGTTGTCATGGTAATTCTCGCGAGAATTGGGAACCTTGATAAGTTTGAAAGTTTTAGTTTATGCTTGGTCGTTTGTTGCATAAAACAAAATACATAGCCTACTACTTGCCATTAAAAAATATTATAGAATTACTATTGATTGGTTTTTTACCGAACATGTAGATGTTAAACGTAATAACCAACTTGGTTTATTTTTACCGAACATGTAGATGTTAAACGTAATAACCAACTTGGTTTATTTTTACCGAACATGTAGATGTTAAACGTAATTACCAACTGCAGTCGAAACGTGGCTTCCGCATCCGTTAAGTGAGACTTCGCGGGTCAAGAGTATTTTATATATCAAGATATCAACCTGCGGTTTTGAATGCATATTATGCTTTGTAGTTGTTGTACGTTCATTTCCTATCGTGAGAACCAAACGCTAAGCGGTATATTTAACTTTGTTACGAGAGAAGTTTATCTCCGAGGAAACATGTCGCTGCTTTCTGCGGTAGAGGAGGCTATCAAGACCTATAAGGCCGAACAAGTCAGGCTTAACCACAGCATTCAATTTCACCGAGAAATTTTACATAGTCTGTAAGTAGCAAAATATTCCAATGCTTAGTGGCCAATATCATTGCAATATCATTAGCAATTTAAAGAAATTCAATTTTGACATAGCAAAGGTTAAAGTCTCGCATTTGCCGACGGTAGCGTGTCCGGCGCTGTGGCTTAGTTGGTTAAAGCGCCTGTCTAGTAAACAGGAGATCCTGGGTTCGAATCCCAGCAGTGCCTTTTGATGCAGTTTTGTCTCTGTGAAACGATTCAGGCTTCTACTTCATTATTTCTGCTATCGCTGCATACTCAGTATCAAGAGATAATAAAACTCAGAATTGTCATGTTAGCTGTTTAGTCAGACCAAAACTACTTTAGGCTGCAATTTCCCTCAATACGGGACCAGAGATGAGCTTTTCGCGAATGCTACATTAATTTCCAATTTTATTCTGTTGTGTCATAAAACCGCAACATACAATGAAAAGGCTCATCTGATGAATGTCATTTTGAATTCAGCAGAAAAAATAATAATTTGTCCTTAACTTAATCTGACTTTTACTTTATTATATGATGACAAATAGTGAATAATTTTTGATAATATTCTGACATATCTCTCTCATTATAAAAGCTAGTACTTTCTTCAAAAACACGCAGCACTGAGTAAGTAGCTTAGTAAAGGACTATGAAAATGGTATAGCCTTCAATATACTAATATATTGCTTTTGATGTTTCTGCTTGTTAATTCCTTACTTTGCTTTCTTCTTCTTTAAGGAAAAATGTACTGCTTAGTAACTTGTTTATTCCCCCCTCAGGATACCACAACCAGAAGCAGGCTCTGAAGAAACTGAATTAGCAGACAATGCTGCTGCAGGTAACGTGGCATGATGAATCTGACTGTATTTAAAATTTTTTTTTTCTGAAATCATAGATTTAATTTACAGACTAATGAATGACAAATCGCTGTGAGCATTTTAAAGCAGAAATATTTTATTTTGCATCCACTTTTCTCTCCTTTTGAAAACACGTCATTTATATTATGATATCCATAAGGAGTAATTACTGAAATCACTAAATTGTGACGGCATGCTGCTCTCAGATGCAGAGTCCTCGCCAGGGGAGAAAGAAGACATAGAACTGCTTGAGCAAGCACTGGAAAAAGCTCTTCGGGTCCGCACTGGCTCAGAGGTCTCTAAGCAAGACTCCGGCAAAAGAAAACTATCCACAACTAAAGCAACAGAACGCATGCCAGCTCTATCAGCAGTGACTAAACATGATCAACCAACCATCAAGTCAAGTAAAAAATCTGCCAGCCTTCACGGAAAAGGGCCCAAAAAGCCAAGTGTTTCACATAGCTCAAGGCCTTCAGCGGGCCACAAACCAGCACAGTCCAAAAACAGAACCCAACACCATCCCTCCTCAGCTGCTCGGGCCGGGCATCACCAGCAGACTGTCTTGGCAGGATTTAAATCTCCTGATCAAATCACAGCCTCGCTCTCGACAAACAAGACGGTCAGAAGCAATATGCCCCGAGACGATGGGCTGAGCAAATCTGTATCTGTCCCCATGCCTTCTTCAGATGACATGTCCTTTTCAGGGACAGATGGACCTGGGGTCGGCAGTTTGCATCAACACAACGGGTAGGTTTAGCACAAATGAGCTGTGGAAATAATCATGCTTTTATTTGCAATTAAAGAGATATGTGTATTTTCTTCTACTTTACTTTTGGGCAGGGGGCTTTCTGAGGAAATTGCAAAATGGAAATCTTTAAGGAGCAAACAAAACAGGTTGCTAAGTATAGTGTTTGTTTTTGTTTATATAAGATTATTACAAAGTGCAGATTTAATATTTTGATTCTGACATTTCCTCCTTTATATTAACTTTAGATTGTGGGACAAAGTCATTGCCTTACAGAGGAATCCAGAGCCTGGGAGAAGTCGCTTCATGCAGAGAATAAGGACAACGGTAATCTTCTGCTTTGAAATATATATATTTAATTTCCAGTATATTTCTTTTCAAAATTGGTTAATTAACTTTCAAATACTCAACTGTCTAGGGTTATGTTCTGCTAAAAAAAAAATCACCAAAGTCTTCATCTTATCCAGCACTATTTTGTCTGTTTCCATTCTACAGACTTATCTGGTTTTGTTAAAGTAAATTAATAGAGAACATTGTATTATTTTACATTGGCTTGTCATAGAAAATCCCATTAAAATCCTGTAAAGTTTCTTCTTATTAAGTGCCCTGATGTGGAAAGTTGCAGGGGTTGTCAATACTTTTCCAAGGCACTGTACAGTCTCCATTCAGTCCCTTGTTGCTGTCTATTGCTCTGACCCTTTTAGTTTCCTAGTGATTGGCCAAGTGGAAGTCCAAATGAGACCAGGTTCCAGCTCCACAGACTAACCGACCAGGCATTCAACCTTGCACACGTTTGCCAGACCGAGAATATTCTTGCCAGTGAGGTGCCAGAAATGGACACTGGACTTCCTGGTAAGAACCGTGAACTGAGTTGTACATGGAGACAATCAAAACTAAGAACGCAACAATCAATAGAAGTGTTGACATGCGAAAGGAGTCATGAACATGTGGAAGCAAAAGTTGGCAGATTATTTATCAGCTATTTTTGATTGATATATGATCATGTTTTTTCTTTTTCTTTTCTTTTCTTTGCCAAAAATACATTTGGGACTTTTCTGTAATTATTTCGACTATTACAAGGTGGTAATAACCTGCAAGCAGAGTGCTAATTGCAGAGCTACCCCATCCCACCTTGTTGTGCAGTACTTTTGGCAAGTAACACCAGTTTTTAATTATCTCCCTCAACAGGTGGTAAGCAGACCAAGTCCCATTCCAGCCTGACACCTGAAGGGCTGCAGCTGGCAGCTGCAGAGCTCCACGTTCTGGCAGATAAAGTGAAGCGAGGTAAAACTTTTATATGACCAAAAAGCAAGATTAAATTGCAGTCTCTCTTAGATATTGTGGGCCAGTTTTAATTTAATTGTATAGCTATCACCCTGTCAGTCCAGACTGTGCTTTGCAACTATGTCACTTGACTTTCTCTGCATTTTTTCATGCTGGAACCAGAAACATCATTGTTCATATTGAGAATTTATGTGATGGATAAAGAAATGATGAGTAACACTAAACTGTAGCTAAAAACTGCATGTACAGTTAATACCAGATATTTATATGAAGTATTTAAAAAGAAAACTTTTTTTGTTTGCCTGTAATTAAATTTGACTTTTTAGACTCATTTTAATTTGGTACAGGTTAAATAAAAAAATAATTGTTCTTCCAAATGCCAGGGCAATGGAAGTCTTTTTTATTTTATTTTATTTTATTTTTTTTACATTTTTGTAACTTTCCTTCAGACATATTGAAATTACAATGCCCTGATATAACTTTAGAAATCCCAGTTGATGTGGATGTTGAAGCATTGTAAGCTTTTCATACAAATAACAAAAAGCTTCAAAAGACAGCAGTAGCTAAGTCCATCCATCCATCCATTTTCTTTACACCCTTGTCCCTAGTGGGTCAGGAGGGGTGTTGGTGCCTAAATAAAATCCGGTGCATGTACATTTTTGCAAGGCACTGAGTAAGGAACAGTTTCCAGTACCTCCAGTGATACAGTTACCATCTAAATAATCGCATACCTCCTGAAAGTGATCAGATCACTTTCAGTGAGGGGCATTTGTTTATGTGTCTGTGTTAAATTTCAAACGTAACGTGAGCATATTGGCAAAGCCAGTGTGAGAGAAAAGTTTCCAGTTAATTCTAGGACCTCACACTTTTTTCTTTGCCAAATCGAGCTGAATGTGTGCATTAGACCTCACACCGAGGGGCCATCCAGTGTTTTGTTTCATATTGTTTCACAGTGATTTATCTGGTTTCATTTTACGATCCGGATGTTTTTGATGACTGTAGCGTGCTATCGAGCTAATGTGGGTGTCCGTCTTAGCATGTGGAAAATGAAAACAGAGCCTCGGTGAAACCTCAGCGTCAGATCAGTACTTTGCTTGGCCTCATCCACGATCTCCTTCCTCCGTGACAGCAAGATTTTTAAGCCACCTCCCTCAGCGTGGTTCGGCGAAGTCCCAGTTATTTAAAGCGGCGACTACAGAGCAGAAAAACGTCTTGGGGTATGGTTGCTGACACTCTAAAAATAACCTGGTTTTCCGTCAGAGTGGAAGGCATGGGATCGATGGAGGCCAAAGGGAGGCTGTCTTTGCCCGTCTGAGGCAGCCGGCCTGTTTGCAGATGGAGCGGCTTCACCTCTGCCCCTGACCGTAACCTACAGCACACAGCAGGAGCTACAACAGCTGGAGGAGCTGCGCATGAGAGTGGCACTGCTGCAGCAAGAGACTTACTTTGAACAGGTAAGGACTACCTGAAAAATGGTAAATCAGATTGCGAACTCTACTTTCTTCATTAGTGTCCAAACATGCTTTTGCTGACTCTGGTTCTGTGTGCCAGGCTCTCTTGGACTCTCTGTCCTCTCAGTTCTCATCCATCAGACCTGGACCTGGATGTCCCAGTCCAAGTATGCTCAGAGACATGTACTCCCTGCTGGGTGAGGGAGGGGAGCGTTTTGCTGCCATTGTCCAGGACTCTGAGCATGAATGACAGCTGAGGTGGTCACACTGAGAGTAAACGAAAAAAGCTTAGCAACAGGTATGGGTACATGAGGCACCTATTAGCATACGGGAGTGCATTGAAAACCCAATAGTCACTTCAAGTTGAAAGATTAGTTGAACCGCCGCATAATAAAACAGGGGTAAATCATACTGAAGTCTCTATTAAAGTTACTCCAGTAAATTAAAATCTATATTTGTGTGAACTCTGATTGATGATCTGTCTGTAATACATCTGAGCTCCTCCTTAGCTCCTGTGAGACTGTGACTGATTAATGTTGTTTTTGATTTTTTTTTTTTAAATACCACCAGCTATGAATGAATATATGGACATATACAGTTAATGTTACAGTTAATGTTATTTTTTATATTCAATTTTTTCCCCTAAATGCATGCCTTTAATAATAAATTGTTTAACACATTTTGTCGCATTCCATTTCCAAATTTAAATGTATTTTATCCTGCTGACTATGAATAAAGTTCACTGCAACAAATTGCCTCCAGCAGTCACCTAATTAGCAAATAGGTGTATATTCTAATCTTAGTCTAAATAAATATAGCTGTTTTGCAAAAAGCTTTGGAAAATTTTTAGAACATAGTAAAAAACAACATTAATTTTACTATGATTATGTTATAAAATATACACAGAATCTGTGACAAGACTTGAAGATTGTTGGTCTGACACCGGATTTTATTTTGGGGTATTAGTGTAAAGGGATGGAGAATAGAAATTAACTACATGTTTTTGCATTTTTGTTGGTTAAAAATGCTGATAACCATTCGTCATCTTCCTTCCACTTCACAGTGGTGTGCTACTCCGTCGATCTCATAAAATCCCGATACAGTGGAAGGCTATGGTTGTTGAAGGTGCATGATGGCATTTGCTGGGGCATTTTAGTTACCCATTGTGCCAGCAGGTAACACTCAATATTAGGAATGACCACAAAGTGACAGATGTTACTCAGGGCAGTGTGTCAAAATAAACCTGGGTCTGGGTTTATTTGATACAGTATGTATTTAAAATATTAGTATTTGCGGAGTTTTTGAGTCGTGAGTTGGACCTGCATCACTTCCATTTTTGTTTCAGTTCAGTCAGTGCAAGAGGTAAGGCAGGAAGCTCCGCCTTTACGCTTCATGTTTCACCATATGCTTTTGATTTCCACAGTGGAGTTTACATGCAAACATACACATACTCAGCACATATGGGTCCATCTCTATATGTTTGATTAAAAAAAAAACAAAACCCTGTTTTCTTGCCCATCTCAACTGTGATGCGAGGGCGTACGTGAGATGTAAGGGCTGGGTCTAAAAATGCTCGAGCCCACAGATGACGAGTGGACTGCAGGGGCCACGGCAGACTCGGCGACAGGTGGCGCTGGGTTCACACAGCAGGGCGTGGGTGTCTGAGCTCTGCTGCACACACAAACATAAGGGACACGCACAACCGGAGCCAGGCTGAGTCACAGAGACGATGTGCTCATGGACCCAGCTCTCTGCACTCTGCAAGCTGGAAATGGCATGTTTCCCCGAGGACAGGAACCGAAATAAGATTAAAGAAAGATTACTATTTCAGTCTCAGATAGCCTGTTGCTTTTGAAGCAAAAGGCCATGCAATAACTCAATTGACTAATGCTGAGTTAGAAAAGACATTATTAGGTAAAACTTCGACAAATATAGCACAGAGCTGCCTCTCGATAAACCCTCGGATCACTATTAGAGAGGAGATATGCAGGGAAGCGTCTCTGAGATCACGTCAACGCCACACACGGGTCCCTCTGGGAGCGGCGCCTACGCAGCTCAGCCTTCCTGCGACCTGTATACATCAGCGGCTCTGCTGTCACCAGCAGAGCTCCTCCACTCCCCGCCAGCGTGGCCCAGCCCTGCCCAGGTTACCCATCTTTCACAGTTTTTTTTTTTTTTTTCTTTTTTTTCTCACGCTCCTTTTTGGTCTCATTACAGGGAGGTCTAAACAGTTTTACTTTCAAAGGAAGATACTTACTGGAAAACTGCCTCTGGATCTCAGTCATATTCCCACACTTGGATGAATTAGCTCATAAATTCCTTCCTATGTTTTACTTTTTTCCCCCCTTCCTTTTTTATTTGAAGTGAAAGAGTTCAAGTGCGAATCCAGAGAAACAAAAACCGGGCTAGAAAGAATCCACTTCTCTCCTTCAATTGCCTCTTGCTTTTAAACTCTTTTTTTCCCCCTTCTGCCTCTGCTGTTCACAAACACATTCTTCACTTTCTCTCTTTTATTTGTCTTTGGCTCATAAATACGTCTTTTGCTCAGTGAGCTGTTTGTTAACTCTGTTTTGTTTTGTTCCCCTCAACAATCAGCCAGCTTAATCCTGCTTTTTCACTCTGGTAACCTAACAACAATTGTCCCCACAAATAACCGCGCTTGTCATTTACAGAGGAATACAAAGTATTTGTTCATTTGTTTTGTGCATGCCTTTAATTATCGGGAGTTGATTTGCTGCCAAGCTGAGGTCCTGTTAATGAAGCCATGGGGTTAAAAATGTAATTAAACTGGCTGTTATTTTTTCCATTACTCATTTACTGGGCCTTGGAAAGTATTCATGCCCCTTGGACTTTTCCAGATTGTGTCTAGTAAATCTGGAACCATACACCTTAAAGTTCTGACTTGTTTTAAGAAAGTGCGAAGCAACTATAGAGTTGACATAAAATATGATTCAGTTTAATTAAATGCGTTTAGAAATTTCAAATTAGTCAATTGACGCCTAATGGCTTAAATAGACATCAACCGGACATCTCTTGCTTCTTGAAAGTCTCAAAAGCTTCTTTAGTTCTGATCACAGGTAAGAGTATCATCAAAGGTTTGTTACAATAGTGGAAAAAATACTTTGTAAGACAAGCATAAGGAGTTATATTTGCAGTTTAACTCAAGTTATATAAAATAAAAGAAATAGGTCTAGTCAGGTGACCAGGATTTGACCAAATCCCACACATAAGCCCCAACACTCCATAGCAAGAATGAAACATGATGGTGGCAGCATTATGCTGTGGGATGCTGGTGCCTCCAGGAAGTTTTCAAAAGGGCTGGGTAGATGAGGGCCATCTCTATGAGAATAAGTCCACCAAAAGCCATTAAAGAATTTCAGGAGTTTTATAGGATGGGTGTGTGTGATAAGTGGACATTGAAATGTTTTTGTAAAGGACAAAATATTATGTGTTAATATATGAAATATTGCAACAGATTAGTAGGTTGTCATCTCCTTTAGACGTGTAATAAATGATTGATTTTGCATATAAAATTGTCCTTTTGGCCACTGGGGGGGCTGCGTCATGCTTTGGGGAGGCTTTTCTTCAGTAAGATTGATGAAACACATGGCAGCCATGGAATAAACCTATTAGACGATGCAAAAAACCTGAAGTCAGGCTGGAGGTTCACCGTCCAAAAGGAACCCTAAATACACAGGAATGACTGAGATCATGGTCTATTCATGTGTCATATTGGCCTAGTCAAAGTCTGGACCTTATTTTAATTGAGAAAATGTGTTGACTTGAAAACTGTTGATCACACTTTCTCTTTACCGAGTCTGACTTGAGTTTAAGCTTTTTTTTTCTTTTCTTTTTTTTCTTTTTTTGCTACATTAATCTGGGAGAGAGATTTCCAAAACGCCTTGCAGCTGTAGCTGCTGCAAAAAGTTATTTTTTAAGGTATTGAGTGCAGTGAATATAAATACATGCCACAATTTTCAGTCTGTAAAAAACAATTTGAGAGCCACGTACGAATGTAATTCCACTTAACCATTATGTACTGCTTTGTGGTCTATAATTAAATCCTAAAAAATACATTGAACTTGTATTAGTAGCATTACAAACAAACAAACAAACAAAAAACTGTGACAAAGTTCAAAAATTTATAAATACTTTTCCAGGGCATGGTATGTTTTCATAGGCTCCTATGTTCTTTTTTGCATACATAAACTCTAAACCTTTACTTGTTTTCCTGATCCATAATTATTTCCATAAATCACTGAGACATAAAAAAAAAAAAAAAAATGCTTCGCCTCCATCTTCAAGCCCATAATGCCTCCAGATAAAGACAGAAATCCAGATGTGTACCCCGCATTTACTCTTTCCGTGCATTTCAGCCACAGAAAAGGAAGCTGTCTAGGCTGATGTTGTTTTCACAGAAAAGCGACTCGGGCATACTGAGAGATTAACTACAACCAGGTTGCCTTTCATTCAGAAAGAGCTGACTGAAAGAGCTGGCGTTTACTGTGTGTGGGGGTGGGAAATTACAGGGGGCTGCCTGTTTTTAATCACGACCATGGCCGTGCATTGAATTTTGCCTGATTTGATGCGATTTATCTTTTTTGTTGTTTACAAGCATGTAATGAAGTGTAGATGGTTGCTGAAGTTGGAATTTCTCAATTTTTCCACTTCCCCCCTTGGAGATTAAATGTGGTGCATATGTGCAGTACTAGTTCTTCTAAGTGGAAATGAGAATTTCCCTCTCTACTTCCAGTGTTTTTCAGCAGGAGGCATTTTAATTCCCAATGGGAGGGTTGTATTCTGTGAAGAAAAAAAAAACCAAAACTGTAAAAGACTGTTATAGAGGTGCAATGATGGGAAACTGAGGAAAGGAGGGAGATGTAAAGTCTTCTCCCCTCCCCCTTCCTATGCTTCCCCATTGTCCTCCCTTCTTCAGGGTTTGATGTCACTCAAAATAAGCCAATCGTACCTCGTGGACTTCCTATTCCAGTCTTTGCTCCTCCTATTCCCTCAGTCGTTTAAATATATTCTGTGGCACTACTATGTGCAGAGTGTACAATGTGCTGTCGAAGAACCAGCAGCCTGTGTAGAGCGTTACCGCCAGCGAGGAAAGAAGAGAGGAGGGAACGCGTGAGTGGATTTCAGTGCTCAATAGAAGCCTTTATTTGACATGCTCCAGAGATTGCAGCTCAAGTAATTTCCTCCGTCTCGCACAAACCTTCTCTTTGCTGATTTTCTGTTTTTCCTTTATCTCCTGTTTCTCCAGGCTGGTGCCTAGGATCAGCGTTTCTGATTCAATTGGGATTGGCTTGCTCCCACATTTAAGATGGGCTGCACAACCGGACAATTTGCTTGCCAACCACAACCCCAGGTAAACTCTGGTCAGGAGAGTTTGTCTCTGGAGGCTGGTGGTGCTAAAGTCCCTGAAGTTCTCTCCTCCCTGGAGCGTCTGTCTCAAGCTACTGGAGGCATGGAAAAGTCGTGGTACCGCTGCATCTTTCCCTTCGGCATCATCTCGTTGGTCATAGGGATTGCAGGAACAGGGGTGACCTACACTTACAACGACCTGCCACAAACTAAAGTTGTATCAGTGGTGCTACTTGTCATGGGAGTTGTGCTACTGCTGATGGCGGGTGCTTGCTGGACTCTCCACAAAAAGAAGAGAAGGAAAAAGAAAGAGGGAGAATCTCTGACATCTGAGCAGTGTCCCCTATGAAGCACATAAAGGAAAGCAATTAGAAGAACCTAAAAACAGAGACTGGCCAAGAGTTTGTCTTTGCTCAAGGAATAGCTGAAAAACCCGTCACATTACTTTCAACCAATGCCAAATCCCCTCTTTTATATATCACGGAGTTGAGAGACAGCTCAGGTAAAGAAATTAGAGTCAAAGGACAGGCGTTGTTGTCTAGAGAAGGTTTTGGGATCACAATTCCTGAAATTCTCTTTGGTCATCAAGCAGCAGGTGCCTCTTGCCAAAACAACTATGGCGGGGACACACAAAAACACACGGTTTGTGTGTTTACAAGCATGGAGAGACCCTTTGAGCTTTAATGTGTTGACACCCAACACGCTTTGCAGTACTGCTGCTGCCGTCACGGGGAACGTCAGTCGCAGCATTCCTCTCATCGGGACAGGTGACTCTCCAAGAGGTTAGAAGTGGGCCAAAGACTGCAACCTGACACCCAGCTGAAAGAGCAGCATGCCCGTGTCACCCGCCAACGTCATTCGCTCGTCCTGTGACACTGCAGCAATGTCCGAGGGGCTTTTTATACGCCACAGGAGAGTGGAACTTGAGTCCGCCAGTATCTTTGGTGGCATGTGTGCCGATGGTGACCCGGGCAGGGCAGAGGACTGGTAAACTGGTCTCAGATCAATATTTGGTTGAGAGATTTCTTTAGAAAGACCTGAGGAAATGAAAATTTTGCACACATGCCCATCTCCGAGTCCATGCTTTCAGCGGCCTTTTGTAGCTTTGCGTGGGGGCTGACATTGACTTTCTGACTGACTGATTGCCTTTCTGTCAAGTGCGGGTATTTACACCCAGCTTTGTGTCTGTGTGAGGGATACTTATTGAAGGACACTGCCTGGGGGAAGCATGCCGCTGCAGGGGCACTTTGACTCATCCTGCTCCTCCATCACCCCTCCCTGCCTTGAGGATGCACTAATGGAAAAAATCTCTGTCACATTCCCCCATTTCTATCTGAACTTCAAAAAAAAAGAAAAATCTGCTATTTCTTCTTTCACCCAGCAAATGTCTCCCCCATAGTTGATGGGCAGTAAGTTTGTCAGAGTAGAGTACAAAGCTGCTCACTATTGAGCACTGAGTAATGTTTTGGTTCTGATCATCTCTGGGGTTTCCCTTTCCCACACGTTTTCCTTCAGAGATGGACTGCTTGTGAATAGGGGCATTCAGTGAATGCGTGTGATGCACAAGGCTATTTTGTTGGTGTCTTAAACACTCCTTGTCGTGACTGAATGTTATGTGAGCTGAAACAAAACATGAAATCAGAGAAGGAATGTGTGTAATGTACACATAGATAGAGTGAAGGGAATATGCTCTACTTGTCTCCACATGAATGACTCAGCTGGCTCTGCAGGATCTCTAAGAACTTTTATTGATCAAAACCGCATTGATCCTGGCTTGGAGTTCAGAGACGCTCGCCGGGGAGAGCGTGGCTATACATGCACGTTGAGCAGTTAGCTTACAAAGCCACAGACCATCTCAAGCTTCAGCTTACTAATTGTAAAATGGCTTTTGCCTTCCTGTCTGCTTTCGGGAACTGCCTGTTCTAATGGTTTGGAGCTCATTGCTTTGTGTTTTGTGCTGATGTTAGCCACACTCTTGGTTGTTTAAACAGCAGCAACTGAGGGTTGAACAATAGTGGTAATGAGCAGCAGGGTCTTGGAAGTCACTGCTTTCGAAATGTATGTGGGAACAGAGAGGAATGCCTGCGGCTAGATTAGGATCAGTCATCCTGAAAAGAATGTAATCATTTAACAAGGAGATATGTTGCACCACTGGAGGTTACAGTGATGATTTCTGCTGTACTGGAGCGTAGCAGCTCATCTCTGAATCTACTCTCGCTGCCGCGAGATGAGATTTAACAATTTCCAAAAATATTCTTACAGTAACCATTAATTTCCTTCACTTCATATGTCAGTTTGATTTTGTTTTTTTACATTTGTGCTCAGATCAGTGGTGTCCTTTAAGCTCAGAGACAAAGCAGAAGCTCTGAAATGACATTACATTGGACAACCTAACAAGATGCCTGCCTCTGCATTTTGTGTGTGAGCTACTTTTACATCTGCTCACTTTATGGAGCCCCTTAGAAAAACATCATTTGGAGATCCTTTGTTGTCTTTTATACATAAATACTCAGTGTTTAAATTAAAGTAAATACTAAACATATGATCTGGAAACCTCCTGCCTTATATATGTTGATTTTTTTAAAGCTGTTGACTTAGAGGAGCAGAAAGAAAGAGTGAAATTTTTGATGGGTAATTGTCTTGGGGAATGTAGTGCTTGCAAAAAATAGAAACAACTGAGGTACACAGTCTTATATTTTTGCCTTGGCTCGTATATCATTGCAGTTTTTACATGTACAGCACACACTGACTATATTTTGTTCGGATAGATATACCTAAATTTACATTTTTAAGCTATATTGTGCCAGTACAAGTTGGTGGGCGTTGACCAGATTTTATTATTATTTTTGTCTGAGACATGAAGTGATTTCTCCTCTGCCTTCTGAATTTTTAAAGAGAAAGTCTACCTCTTTCTGCTGCAGGGACTAATGTCCCTCTCCTAGTAGACAGCTAAGCTGTCAGTCTGTTTGCTGTTGTTTACTTCACTAAATATGTTGCTTACTGTGCCCTCCAATTTTTGGTGCTGTATATAGAATTTTTTTTTATTAATTGTATTATGTATTTCTATCTTTATGTTAATGTTCTCTTTCTGTTTCTATTGCATTAAATAAATGTTTATGCTTTGTGTCTTGAAGAAAACATGTTTTGTATTTCTTGATTGATAAAGTTGTTTCTTTGTGAACAAACCGGGTGGGGCTAAAAACAGTGTGGACATATTACAAATTACAGTTGTTTCCTAAAGTATAAAAACGTTTTTGCAGAACCCACCTCAACTTCACACATAGCTGTAATATCTGTGTTAAGCAGACCTTTTGTCATGTACTGCTTTTGTCGGACTGGATTAACGGCAGAAATATGCAGTCATTTGGTAGGAAATCAGACTGGCCAGTGTCAGGCAGAATAAATAGCTCCCCCTACTGGCAGGCCACCCTCAGACATATTGTAACTGCTGCTAATATAAATGAACAGCAATCATACACAGTCAGAAGTTAACATCACCATGGCTGTGAGTGTTGTAACATAGTATGATGCATGTAAACCACACTATCTCCAGGATGTAACTGCAAGGATTTTTAAAATCAGTCTCTTTTTGCAAAGGTTTGGATTTTTCTTAAGGAAATTTCAGGATCTGATTTATGGACACAAACTCAATACACTTACACCCACACTAATAGTTAGAGGTCTCTCGTTGAGTTGACCTTACACTTTTTATAGCCTTCGACAAGATTCTCCAATTCTGAATGGGTAGCGTTAATTTAATTTGTTTTGTGCCTTTAAAGGATGGCCAGCAAATTCTAATATTTGTTGATAACATGTGGGAAAATGATGCAGTTGTGGAAGGGACCCAATGTTTAGATCGTTCTACTGGGTGGAGCGGCCAAACAGGTCAAAGTGCAGACGCGGGTGGAAGTGGTCATTTGGATTTCGACTGTCAGCACAGATCACAGGAAACCACTTGGGAGCAACACATCCGCCTCTGTATCTACAGGACTTGGCCTCCAACCAGAACATTCAACACTATTTGACCTCTCTCAAACCTTTCAATTATACAAAACTGACATTACCTTAAAGAGAGAGGCATAGAGATACAACTGGCAGCTCAGTATGACAGCATTAAATCTGGATTGGAGCCATCTGGAGCCTGATGGCTTTATTTATGCTTCATTCAAATTCCAAATCAACAGCATCTGTGGAAAAGACAAATCTGTATCTAATTAGTCACTGCCTGAAGCCGGCTCCAAATGATACCTTCGTAGAGGGGATAGAGTTACATTTCAGTTGTGACTTGGCTCAGATATGACGACAGCTGTTTTGGTGCCAGGTGTAGATGGAGATTAGACACACAAGACCAGACAGTCAAACTGAATCATAGGGAAATTATGTTAAAACACCATCTCAACCTAGTTATTGTTATCCAAATGTGATGAGACATATTAGATTTAATGAGACTGGGTAATAACTGACAAGCACCGTCAGGCAAACTCAGTTTGGATCTTTGATTATTTTTAATGTCCAAGAAGAACATTTCATTCTTTAACAAATTTCTTCATCTATTTCAAATACAATGATTATGGTCAGAGTATCATTCCATTTTTATGACACATCTTTGTGTGTGGTGCTTTACAAATTATGTTGTTTTATTTCTTAAAATAACTGATTTAAATGCCATTACCATTCAACCTATGATTTTTCTGAGAAAGTGCTTGAGATGGGTTGGCGTTTCTATGGAAACAGTGCATTTAGTTGAGGATATCAAAGCCCTTAGCCTTACTGAGGTCACTCCTGCGATCTAGTCGGATAATTTGATCACTCTGTACCTCCAGTGTGAAGTCAAGGAAGTTAAATTCCCCAGTGAGCTAAGGATAAATAGGAAATGTGCTGCCCCTACTTTCCATTGGCATACACTTGGAAAATTGTTTCTAACTTTCCAAGTGATTGCTTTTACCATTCTGTTGAGTTTTGTTTGTGATGACGGGATTGGTTGCGCATGTGATGTGCAGCTCAATGGAGAGCCTGAGAGGGACAAATGATTATTATCAGGGCACTCTGCTTCTCCGTGACCCTTTTTAAAAGACCAGCAATCAACAGGGCACTACTCAGCTGAGAAAGAAGGGTTGCAACACAAAGATCTTAATTATATCAGTCCCTCAATGACAGCTGCTTCAAAAACCTAATCAGTCTGTTACCCGATTCAATCTCAGGACCGGTCAGAAGATTACACACTCGTCATGAACACGAATGTCATTTTGATTTGGGGTTAAAGGAGATGCATTTGAACCATTCTTCTTACAGGGTGGACTGATAAATACATCATGCAAGCATAGAGATTTTTATCAACAACAATTAGGTGTATAAGTAATCCACCTGAAGAAATTGAAATGAATTATTCCACAAATAAGGTATGGGTAAAAATTTAGAATTACACCAGTATTATGTATTGAACAAGTGTACATAGATGCATTAAATGCTTGCAGAACAGCGCTTTTTTATTTATTTTTTATTTTTTGGAAATGGCAGCTACTAGAAAGAAGTTACATGAATTGATCAAATCTTAAATTAAACTTTTTTTTCAGATGACATTTAGCTTGTCAGCTTGGGAAGCTATAGATTGTAGCTTTGGCACATCATAAATCACAACACAAGATTAAGGTTTTGGAGTGAACTAGTCAAAGTCTGTGCTTAAGTATGGTTGAGATGTGGTTATTGTAGCTATTCATACCAAAAGTATATCCAATGTGCCTGATTTAATTAAAACCAATTTGCAAAGAGAAAGAGGAGTGGGTCAAAATTCTGGAGTTCAAAAAAAAGAAATT
The DNA here is from genome assembly GCF_000485575.1 of Poecilia formosa. Taxonomy (NCBI): domain Eukaryota; kingdom Metazoa; phylum Chordata; class Actinopteri; order Cyprinodontiformes; family Poeciliidae; genus Poecilia; species Poecilia formosa. The sequence continues at coordinate 1,859,669 of NW_006800017.1, read as the reverse complement.
GGTTTAAGTGGCAGCTACTTTTTCACAATAAGCACATTGTTTTTGAGACTTTTCTGGTAATAAACAGAATCATTAACCCCAAGAAAGACTTAATCTGTAAAGGGGCAATTTTTTTTACACTATTGTATATTGTCTGTATTGTCCAATTGTAGCTGTACATAAAAAGGTTTTTAGTGATCACAGGATACATAGCAATCCCACGTCTTTTATATTTGCATTCTGATCTTAATTATTTGTCTTTTTCTTATGAAAGTCAATAAAAACAGTCAAATTAAACTACAAATGAGGCACAAGAACAGGTTCAATGCGATTTCCTCCGATACTGACAAATAGTAATATGTAGGTGCATGTCCCTTTAATTACGGTACCTTTAAACACTGTTATTCAATTCAACTACATTTCCCAAAGTACTCCACAAGAATGTGGAAGTTTGTCATATTCAGGTCAACCAATCAGATATTCACACACGTGAGCGCGTACTTCGAAATGGCGTTCTCCTGTCCAATGAATTTCTAGAATTTTACAATTTATATTGTATAACCAATCGGTGCTATCGTTCTTCAATGTGACCAATCAGCATGTCGCGTCGTTGCGTAGAGGCGTCATCATTCTCCTCCAATCAAACTGAACGCAGCGTTTAAACCGTGTGCGCGGGCGGTCCTAGGGCGCTTTAGGGGCGGGTCCAAACCAGGACGCGTGCTAGAATTTGAATTCAGGAAAGCTGCTAGTAACTTGTTTAGATATTAGTCAGCTACAGCAGCTTCACATTAGCTGTAACGTTTTATAAGTATTAATCTATGTAGAAATAACCATATCCCTGGTTTACGTCTAAATAATATTAGCTTCTACAATCGTAACGTTTAAACATCTGCTTAGTCTTGCATCTACATCCTGCTAAGAAGAGACCAGTCTACTTGCAATGAAAGCGGGCGGTAAGTAATTATTCTTATTTTCAGTTGTCTTACTTAACAACAACAGATAGTAACACACAAAATAACTGTTTAAAGATAGTATTTAATCGTCTTAGCTTCCGAGAATTCACTGGTTGCATGCTCATATCTTACTTGAAATAGTGATCGATTACTTCTGGACTTTGCAGTAACTTCAGGTCAAAATATAAATGTTTAAAAGAAACAATCCCATGCCCCTTTTAGAAATGTTATGTTCTTATTGTAGTAGCTGCTGCAAACTAGATTCGGAGTTTAAACTTTGTGAAACTAAGTGATAATCCAACTTTACTGGACGACGGGAGGGAAATTTGGGCGCTCACTTGATTTGCCTTCTCCCATACAGCAGCTTAGTTCCCCTTCGTTAGATTGGTCCTAAGTGCAGAAAATAAACTTAAGAAAAACGTTTTGTTTCAGGTAATAATTAAATCAACATTTGTACTTTTATTTTAAAAAGTTTAAGTAGTTTTGGATGTGTTTTAGGTTACCTTAATGGTCCCCCTGGGGGTGACTTACTCGGGAACAATTTAGTAGGGTGACTTTCACTGTAAAGTTACAGGAAATTAATATTTTTATTATACTGCAAAAGTAGGATTAATTGCTATGTTAAAAAAAAACAACCTTCAACCATATATTTTATTTATATTTTCAACTGAAGACACTTTTTCAGTATAATTTCACCCAATTTTGAATATCCTAATACAATACAACTGTCATGTCAAGTGAAAAGTGTGCTTTTTCTCTCTTAGATGTTCAAAAGTGACATTTACTTCCAATGTGTACTTGGTAGTATATCTCTAAAGTGTACTTATAACACTTCACCACTGTTCTTTTTAAACATTATGCCCATAGTAGACATGAACTACTATATGCTCCCTGTCTGATAACCTTATGTAAAAAGTAATTCTATTATATTGAGGTATTGGCACCAATTCGTATTTATTTTGTTCATTGAATAAGATGAGAGTTCTAGCTACAAAAGGAAAAGCAGTATAAATTGTAATATGTCGCTCATGTTTTTTTTTTAATTGTTATTAATTCACTTTACTTGTACATCACCAAATGACAAGAAATGTAACTTTGGAGTACTCAATGCATAAATCCAGATTTATTTCAGATCAGTTGTCATTAGATTTGTAAAGAACGCTTGTTGCACTGTTCATTTAGAATGTCTGTTCACAGTTTGCTAGCAGGCTGCAGACTGCTTTAAATGAAGTGTAAATATTGGCTTGCCATTAGAGTGAGAATTTGTGTGCCAAATTTGCACTAAGATGTGAAGTGCTTGTTCACGTTGTGAAGTAAATGGATCTGTTTGCCTGGTCTTGGATGGGGAAAAAACCGGTCATTAAAAGATTTTTTTGCATAACTTTCTTAATTCTAGTTGTCCACTGCCGTTGTTCAAAATGCTACTCGGTTCCGGCTCGGAAGCGGGTTCGTAAGCGATTGTCCACCCTAACTCTTCTATCGCTACCGGAGGAAATTCTTCTCTATGTGCTCCAGTGTCTCTCTGCAGAGGACCTCCTGTCTGTCAGAGCGGTAAGTTGAACAACTCGTGACCCATATTTGACGTCTCTTGTTGTTGATGGGGTCTAAAATCCTTTGGTATGTGTTGTAGGTTCATTCACAGCTGCGGGATATTGTTGACAGCCACAACAGTGTATGGGCCAGAGTCAGTTTCAGAGACACATGGCCATCTCCTAACGTTTTATGGCTGTTTGAAAGGTACAGATCCTTCTTCTGGATAAAAAAAAAAGCATAATTATAATTGCTCTCCGGATGGATTTTTAGCTAAAATTATTCACTGATTCCAGGGCTGCTGAGAAAGGGAACTTTGAAGCTGCTGTGAAACTTGGGATTGCCTATTTGTACAATGAGGGACGTAAGTACAGCAGTTTTTCCCTCCTACACTTTAAATGTCTGCTTAAAACATCATGTTAGTTGAATGGACGTCAACGATAGGCGCAAGTCCTCTTGACGAAATGATTGCAGCTCTTCACTCTTACCATCTCTCCCCTCCAGCTTTGTTGAGCGATGAAGGGCGAGCGGATGTATGTGGCCGAAAAGCCTCCCACTTCTTCAGCTTGGCGGAGAGCCTGCTCTCTCCCAAAGCGGATCCCTTCACTTGGGTTTTCATCCGTCCTCCGTGGTCGCCCACTGGCAGCTGCTGCAAGGCCGTGGTGTTCGATCACCTAAAGGCTGAGTGTGAAAGCAACATGGTAAGTTCCGCTGCTGGCAGTTCAGAGGAAACGAGTGTGAAAGCTGGCGTTTGGGTGATGCAGTAAACGCACACAGATTGATATAGATATTTTTTCCCCCCATTTCTCCGCAGGAAAAGAGGGGCCCTTTGTTGCACTGCTTGGCCCGAGTTTTGCTCCTGTTTGAAGTGAGTAAGCATCTCAGATATTTTCTTTCTTTCTTTTTTTTGTTATTCTCTTAACAAAATGTAAATGCGCCTGCCCTTGTCACAAGTCAACCAGGAACGCAGGCCAAACGGCTGCCTTTCTTCTCTTTATGCAACTGTTACTCAAAGCCCCCAAGTGGGCTCCGTTGTTTGACAGCATGACACATCAGGAGACTTTGTGTTAGCCAGAAACAATATGTGTCAGGCGCCGTTATTCAGCCGCTTTCTCAGGAGCGCGAGAACAAAGCGCTCCTCTCCAAATACGTGCCGTGAACATCTGGATCTGTGCTGCCTGTTTTTCCAGGAGGAAGAGAAGCGATCGGATGCCGTAGCCATGCTGGAGGAGTCGTCGCGGGCCGGCTGTCTGCAGAGTTCATACTTGCTGTGGGAGCACAGCAGGAAAGCGGCTGTGAGTTTGGTTCCGTCTTCAGTAGAACCCTGGAGCGACTGCTAGATTTACACTGCCCTTGCAAAAGTATTCAGACCACTGTAGCGTAGCTCTCCAGGGCCTGCAGAGGTCCACAGCTCAGGTGGAAGAAAAACCTATGAGCTGTGTGTTACATAAACTCATAGTAAGGTTGTTTTTACTAAATGCCAGTGAAATATATTTAAATTTGAATATGACAAAATGTGCAAAAGTCTTTGGTTAGTAATACTTTTAAGGCATTGGCTTTCAAGGAAGCTTTTTAAACTACATAAAGGGATAAATGAGGCTAAACGTGTTTTTTTTCTATCTTTTTTTGTTTTTTTTTGTTTTGTTTTTCTTTTCCTTTTTAATTCAGATGTCCGACCCTGGAAGGTATCTTCAATGTGTGCGAACCCTCAGGGACTACGCCGGCAAAGGATGCTGGGAAGCACAGGTGATCAAAGGGCTTTAAATGCATCGTGGTTTGTTGTGTCACTGTCGGTTTTTTCCCTTTGCTCCTCAAAAGTTTCCTTTGACACCATTCAGTCTCTCTTTTGTTTTGGCTCCTCCATTTTGAAAATTCCTGTTGAAACATTTATCATACTGTGTCAAAAAGGGCCTGACAGATGCTGACAGGATTTAGTTCCCCCCCCAATTCATCCCAGTGAATCATAATGATATGACTCATCTAAATCACACTTATTACAGCAGTAAACCCAAGCCAGATTGTCATCATGGTGCAGCAGAGTTCAACAAGCTGTCAAGATCTCTAAAGCTGTTCTGAAACACGTTTTAACGTTTGGTCTCCTTTGTTCCTCTCAGTTGTCTCTGGCTAAAGTGTGCAGCAGTGGGAATCCATTGGGTTTGGAGTCCAAGGCCTGCTCGGAGATTGTGGCGCAGATCTTCAGTCCCTCCAACTCGGTGCATCAACACAGCACTCAGGGTGTCCTCAGACGAGGCATCAAGGACACCATGAGGTACGAGGAGACAAGAATTTCACTTGACCTCGTATGATGGAGGTTAAAATTCTTGTTTACATTTTTGCCAATAGCAGATTCTCGGTGGCACCTGTCCAATTTGCCAAAAATGCACAAAACCACTAAAAGATTCGTCATGTTTTTTTTTTAATTTTTTTTTTTTTAGTCACTTTATAACAGCCAGCTTTAATGTGTGTTTTGGATTTTATGTGATGGAACAACACTAAGCAGTGCGTAATTATGAAGTCTCATCTGAAGGTTTGACACCAGGGATACAGAGACTGAATTCTTACCCATTTCCCTGGACATGGTACCTCAACCTCTCTCTGACTGGATGGAGGCCTTCAGTGAATATCAGTTTAAGTCTGGCCATAAATGCATGACTTTCTTTAGGTCAGGGCTTTGACTAGGCCATTTTAGCACATGAATTTGGTTTGATCTTAACCATTCTATCTCTGCAGCTCCTCCAGAGACATCATGTGCATCTTGTTGGTTATTTTAGGGGACCTATACCCCTCCTATATAAGGACACAGGATGAAGGGGATCCACTGTTTTGTGTTGATCTATAGCACTAAATCATAGCAACAGTGAAATTTGTGGTTGGCAAAATGTGGTAATTGAAGGAACGGAAATACTTTATAGGTTTTGTGTTCTTTCCATACAGCTGAAATAATAAAAAAAATGAATAGATATGTCATCGAATGGAGCATAAGAAATAATTACTTCCTTGTTTTCCTGTGGCTGCAGGTACATTCTGGTGGACTGGCTCGTGGAGGTGGCCACTATGAAGGATTTCTCCAGCCAGACGCTGCATGTGACTGTGGGCTGTGTTGACCGATACCTGGCCCTGCGTTCTGTCCCAAAGGCCCGCCTTCAGCTTCTAGGAATTGCCTGCATGGTGGTTTGTACACGGTGAGGGCCTTCACACTTCAAAGTGTTTTATTGTATTGTTTTGTTTTTTTCTCCAAAATTACAAGGGACATTGTAGTTTGGCTCATAATCCTGCCAAACTGAACATGTTTATATTTACTTTTAGATATATTAGCAAAGAAATCCTGACTATACGCGAGGCCGTTTGGCTGACAGATAACACCTACAAATATGAAGACCTGGTGCGAATGATGGGGGAGGTTGTGTCTGTGCTGGAGGGAAAGATAAGGGTGAGTGTTGCTGACTGTCTAACTGCTGCTGCTCTTTAGATTAGTATTCTATTGTAGAGGTAGTAATTAAATGTCCTTCTCTCCCCCATCAGAGCCCCACGCTGCTGGACTACGGGGAGGTGCTGCTGTTCCTGCTCCCCCTGGAGAGGCGCTCCTCTCACCTCTTCAGCTATGTCTGCGAGCTGTCGCTGCTTTACTCTGCTCTCACCACGCCGCCTCCCGCCAAGCTGGCCTGCGCTGCACTGCTCCTCACAAGGGCACTGCATCACTATGGTAATAACACCCTCTCTTTAACACAAGCATATAATGCAAGAGTGAAGTTTCTGCTTAACTTAACTTGACTTGCCTGCTGCTCTGCAGGTCCCGTCTGGCCCACCCTGCTGAAGGACTACACAGGCTTTACCGAGGAGGACCTCGTTCCTCTCGCTGTGCTGCTCTATGTTAAGTGGTGAGTGCACCGGTGTGTGTCTGTGTGTGTGTGTATTTTGATTGGATTAGCCAATCCAATCAAGTTTTGTCAAAAAAAAAAAACTTGGCAAGCAAACTCGGGAGGATTAAAGACAATTCTTGTTGCAAAGGTTGAGAAATGAATTACATTGAGATGATTACATTTAAAAATATATTGTATCTATATCTTTATCACTGCCTCTTGATTTTAGCATTCTGTCTTACTATTTTATTTTTTAACCAACCAACTTGCTCACTCAGATTCAAAACCAACAATTTCACTTTTTATTTTTTTTAAATGTCTTCCTTGAATATGGGTTGAATTTTCTGATTTGTGGATCCAACTACCACAGCAGTTTTGTAGTTTATATTTTCTACTACATTGTTAAATGTGCAGAAAGTTACAAAAATAGTAAAAAAAAAAAAAAGGAAAAAAAAGTACAGATTTAAGTCTCAAAACTTTAACAGTTGGAAACAAACACAAAAGAAACTTGGGTATGTGCACTGCTGATGAGGTGGCTAAAAGAAAACCTTTAAAAAGGACAAAATGTGATTGTTTTTAAAATATTTCTGGTTGTAAAAAAACAGGCCGTCATGATTTGTGAAACTATTGAAGCACAATAGTAAAAGTGCATCTTGCAATCTACTTGTTGTCACACTGTCTTAACTTCTACGGCTGTGTAATTTTATCAATTCTATAGTTATCAATATTTTTTCCCCTCAAAATATTGATTTTTCAAAAAATCTTAATGTATTGATTTGAATCGCATCAAATCGTATTGTTTGGTGATTATTGTGATATTGTATCGTGAGTAGAATATCACTTAGCATATTGTGAGATTAGTGTATCGCTACAGCCCTATTGACTACTCAAAACAGATAGCCTGAGATGCTATAGCTCACAAAGTGGTGGGGACATCGCAAAGAAAACAAAAAGGAAAAACATGGAATTATTGTAAATGTAATCGCCATGGAGATGTTCAGGAACTTTATTACAATTTCTGCTGATATCACAGCAAAGTTAATATTTATTTTAACAACAGGACTAATTGTTGCTTTTCTGTTTCAAATTAGGAAGTCTTATCAGTGTTTTCTGTTCTGTAAAAAAAGAGAAAAAAAAAAGCTTTTTTTTTTTTTTAAAGCGTCTTTACTGATTGCAAAACAGTGTGAAAGAAACCCACGTTCTGAAGTGGAAACAGCTCTTAAAAACACTGCGGCCCACTTTCTGTTTCATTGCTGTCCCATGACTCACACATGACCATCACCTAACTGTTCTCCTTCTCCATGAAGAAAGTTAACAGGAATTGATTAGTCGTGGGTCTGGCTGTTCTCAGCTTGCCCACGTTGATTAGAGAAATAGGATGTCAAACTTATCCGTGTAGAAGAGAAGCGGATGCCCATTTTGGCATTAAAGCAAATATGTAGCACAGAGCTACAATGTCATAAAAATGGTGGGAGGCATCGCTGGTTGAGAAACGTGCCTCAGTCTGAGTCACTTTGATAGGTGTGCAGCCTATCAATGGCCCAATCCTCAAATGGACAACTGAGATTTGTCCTGAAGAGTTGATTATACTGTTGAAGCAAGCGAAGTGCTTTCAGCTTAGTTATTTTTTATTTTTTCTCTTTCTGTTTATTCCCTCGCTCCCATCTGTCCTCAGTTTCAGTCAAGATGTGCCCAAAGACTACAGGCACGTGTCTCTAACTGGAGTCAAACAGCGCTTTGAAGATGAGGCCTATCAGCAGATCAGCAAGGAGAAGGTACCCAATTAATTTTTTTTCTCTTAGTTTTCTAAACCTGAATGGTTATTGATTTCTGAATTATTCTCTTCCACAAGGTTATGGATTTTAAAGAGCTCTGCCAGATCTTGGAGATCCCTGAAGTTGTGCCTCAGATGGAGCCACCTAGTCCAACTAGTGGTCAACCAGCTGACATCCACACCTTCCTGGCTTCTCCATCGAACACTAGCAAAAGGTAAGGCAGAGTCCAATCTGGCAAATTTCAGCTTTGAGCTTGCCAATGAGGACAAAATGTACTGTTCCTACAGCCTTAACATCTGCAAAGATTTATGTGACGGAGGGGTTTCTATTCAACAAACGTTATTTCAGTACAGACAGAAAAATATAGGTATTAATAGAAAAAAAAAACATTACAACATCTCTTCACCATTCTGGGTGAGCAGAAGAACTGTTCCTGGAACATACAGTTTACAAAACTACTAGAAGTCTTTTGAAGATGTGTAATTTTAAAACTCAATTAAGTTTCAGGTGGGAAAACCATATGCAATTGTTGTGTTGTGTAATACTACTCCACGGCACTAGGTGGAGCCGCTGACAAGAATGAATGAGAAACGGTAGGAAGAGTAGGAGAGATGATGTTAGTTGTACTTGCTGTGCTAACTTAAATAAATGCACCGAGTTATTCAAGAATGTGTTGTTTCTGCATTATTACAGTAATGTTTAAAAAGCTACAGTATATGACCATTGAAGAATCTGTTATTTGTGCAGTGAGAAACTACAGCTTCTGTCATGAGCCTGAATTCGCCAGTAGAAAAATGACCACTGTTCCTGCGCCACTTTTCTTGCTCAATTAGCAGTTCTCGTCGGGCCCGTGCCGTGACAAACAGCCTTGGTGAACCGTCCAGACGGTGTTTTTCTTAGTGCCATCTGCAAGAAGCTGCTGTGACTCACTGTAACCCCTCCACTCATCCACTGTCCCTGTCCACAGGAGACGGGATGATGGCGCACAGGCCCACCGAAGCGGCCTGGTAGTCACGCCCACAGCAGAGCTGTCCAATCAGGAAGAGATGCTGCTGGGAGACATCCTCGACTGGAGCCTGGACTCTTCCTGCTCTGGTTATGAGGGGGACCGTGAGGAAGACAGCGAGGCGGAGAAAGATGGGGATGGTGAGTATAAAATGGAGATGATCTCACTGCAAGGCCTCTGTGTAATGCATGTAAATGAAGTACTTTATATGCAGAGGAGCAGAATAATGCATCATCCCTTCTTTTAGTGGGACATTATTCCACTTGAAATGACTCTGGTTTGTTTTATCTCCATGCACTTTTTGTGTTAATGAAAGCTAAATTGAGTAATGATTTACACATTGTTTGAAGAAGTTTGCTTTCATCATTCTCCAAATCTAGATCAGTCTGGAAAACAAAAATGTTGTCATTATTTTTTCAGCTGCCATCATTTGGAAAGTAATAAATAACCTTTTTGTTTTTGGTTGTTGCAACACAAGTTATTGATTATTTTGATATTTAAGTTCAGACTGGTAAACACTTTGAAAGTGCTTTTCTGTTTTGTCCTCAACATTATTTTACTTATGAAGTTTATAATCAAACGTTCTGAGCTGAGTTCAGTTCATATGCCAAACAAGCCTCAAAGCCACAGCTGAAACCAGCATAATGTCTTGATTTGTGGAGATTAAAATTGTATGTTATCTTTAATTATTACACAAGTAAAACATTTTAAGCCTCGTTCTGTTTTTATTTTGATTATAATGGCCTATAGATGATGCAAATCCCAAATTCAAACAAATAAGCTTGAAATATTTCTGTCTTAATAAGTCAATACGAGTTTTACTTTTTTTTTAAATTATAGAATTATTTCATGATATTCCATTGTTTTGTCATACCCATATGTTTGGTTTTACCTGACCGTTTAGGTACAAACAGTTCCTCTACTGTGGAACATTTTTGAATCAACAATGTTTGGATTCATGCAAAGGGAACATCTTATGCTCGCTTTCATCACCAGTGATTTAGAATAATTTAATAACGGATAATTAAATACAAGTGGGCTGATGTTTTCATCTCATATGTTCTCAATGCGATAAAAATCTGGAGTCTGGAGAAGTATGTAATGAAGATTTGTTGGAACCATGGCTTGCCACAGCTTGTGCGGATTGTTTTGATCATATCTCTCTGGTATGTTGAACCAATTTCTTACTACTTTCAACAGTTTCCATGATGTATATCAAACTACACCCTCTGGCTGATGGGGACAATAAACTGGAGCACTGCCGAGCTCTGTCCAGCGACGATGACAGCTTCTGTGAAGCGGGGAGTGACGGGAGCAAGGACTGCCCAGGCCGAGAACCGTCTGCCTCATCCGCAGACCTCCACAGCTCAGGATACTCATCTGTCCAGAGCGTTAGCCCATCATCTACGTGCTCCTCGTCCTCCCTCGTGACCCGCACGTTCAGGACCTTTACCGCATCACTTGGCATGCCATCTGCCAACGCCCAGCCAGGTTTCCGCCTCTTGGTGCCCATGCAGAGGCCCCGGGGGACCTCCACCAGACAGGTGAAGAGGAAGAATGTAGCGGCGCATAGCGTAGGCGAGGTGGAAAGGGAAGACGAGGATTTGGAGGAGGATTTTTCAGCAGGCACAGGCTTCCTGAGCCTGTGAGTCTCCACGACCACATGCTGTTCACAGACCACTCGCTCAGCACCTGCAGCACTTTTAAATCGTCATCAATGTTCAACTGTCCTGCGAGTCTGAGCTGGTCATTCAACTGCTAGAAGATCAAAGACGAGAAGCATTTTAAGACTAGGCGAGGAAAAAGGAACCGCTCGGCTTTCCTTTTTGATCACATTTCAATTAGATGTTTACAGAAGCGGAGAAGTAGAAATGCCTCCCAGGAAACCATAATCAGCTCTAAAACCACTGGAATATCGGCTCGACTTTCCTCAGGAGCCCGACATACTGGCTGCCATTTCTTTGTGCAACAACCTATCTCAAATACCATTTGAAAAGAAACAAAAACCTCAATGATGTATGATTTTCGGGGGTAAAAAGTGTTCTTTGTTATTCAAAAGAAACAAACATAATTGTCATGTTTGTGGTTGTTTTTGGTTGCCATCACCTCTGTTATGCACTGCCTGTACTGTATTTGAGTTATAACTGAAGGTGACTACTGTTATTGAAAATATCTGCAACCGAAGCCTAAAAAGTACTTTTCTAATGACTTTTTTTTTTCCTGAGTTTTGTCGTCCTGCAGCTTTTCCAAAGGTACTGTGTTGTAATTAGTTTTCAAAAATAGAGCTGTGAAATCAGTCACTTACAGCCTTAAATGGCTTCAGTTCAGTTTTGCGCAAGCTGTGCTGTTGATGAATCATTTTGTTTACCTGTGGCACACTAATCCCATCAAGAGCCTCATACAGATGTTATCTTATTCACTAACATGCTGTGATGCTGAAGCAATAAAAAATAAAAATCAAGATACTTGCTGGATTTTTACGTTTTGAGAAGAGCTTTGAGGAAATGTGAAGTTTCCTCCACACTGAATCAAGTTTAGCACTTTTATCATCACATGTGTGCATAGGAATGTACCATTCTTCCTAATGTTTCTCTCAACATTCAGTATTGAATATTTTTTAATGAATGTGTTTCTTTATTTAACACGACACACTAGAAGAGAAACCTTACAGGGTTTTTGTGCCTCATTCAGGATACAGAAGACGTGCCGTCTAAATGACTGTGACTGACTGTACATACATTTTAAACTGTTACTCCAGACTGGTTGTATTCTTTTTTTAACAGTGTACATATTGTTATGTATAAATGGGAGGAAGACAAAGACCATGCCACTACTACTTGAAATTATATTTGACTTATTCCCAAAAAGATTTTCTTATTGTTTTTCTACAGTTCGGTGTTTTCTTTGATGTCCACATGTAATTTTTGTACCATGTTTGAATAAAAAAAAAGTCATTAAACTTTGCTTTTTTGGGCATCACTTTTATTACTTCAAATGTGTAAAAAAAAAAATAAAAATCACATGAAAACATTCTTATAACTCTTACCCAGGCAGATATACAATGCCACATTCTGTATATTGCTGTATATTTAGCATGTTGCTAAAAAAAAGCTTTAATAATTGGAAATAGCATCTCCACAGCATGATGCTGCCACTGCTATGGTTCCCCGTCAGGTGGTGTGTGTTCAGAATGGCATAGTGTGTGACACTTTGGAATAGAATCAAATTTGATTGTATTTACACAAAAAAAAAACTTTCCCGGAAAGGACTGAGAATTCTGTCATTTAAATCTGTAAATGTGTGAAATTTTTAGCATGGAAAATTAGCAGGATCCCTAAAACACTGAACGACCTGCAGGATTTTTTTTGTGGCTAATTTTAGGAAAAACATAAATGGTACCAAAGAGATAATGTACTGTCATTGCATCATTTATTCTGTCCATGTGAGAGCACCAAACAGCAATTATGCTGGTAAGGGATATGACATGCAGATTGCATAATTGGAGGGCAACAATTAAGATGCATTATGGAAATCAGCTGGATCTGGCCATTTGATAATTGGATAATTGTTTTAAATTAATGCCGCTACCTCTGATGCAGTGTCCTATTTTTTATTTTCACTTTTTTATATATATACGTATACTTTTTGCTGAATCTATTCCCTTGCTTGTACTACATTGGTACATGATCAAAACCATTTGGCTTCTATAGGGCATAATATTTCAATGAATGTATTTTTTAAGCTAATCGCATTATCTAATCTTGCTTACTTGCTACAATGCAGGGGAAAAATATTTTAAAAATTCATTTTCATTAGTCTGAATCTTCCTGTTTGCTTGGGACACATTTTTGTCACCAAGTGTTACAACAATTTTACAATTTGCCAAAAGAAAAATACAGGATGTAATGCTTGAAAATAAAAGTGTCATTGTTAGTGATGACGGAAATGAGTATAACATATATTATTACTGTAGTGGCCTATCTTGTATTTTTAAAATACATTTTTAGTTTTTACAATGATTTAATGCAGGACTGAAATATTTAAAAAAAACAAAATCCCAGCTGCTGATGAAATCACGTGACGCTCCAAGGGTGGTCACGTGTTCAGTGTTTTGTTGACGTTTGTCGGTCGCTGGCTTTTTTTTGTGGATGAATTTACAGACTTTATCCAGCCGCTGGTGCAATGTCATCGGCCTCTCTGGCAGGCAGCAAACTGGAAGGGAAGCAGCCGGCCGAGCTTCGCCGCCAACGCGCTTAGCCCCTCCAGATGCAGCCGCACATCGACAGTGAGGCTCGCTGTGATGTTTTACGGACCGGAGTGAAAAAATAAGGAGGAAATTGTTTTCACCTCGACTGGAGGAGAGAGAGATAAAGAGCGAAAGACCAACGTTTATGTTCCGAAACTGTTTGATCTTAAGGTAACTCTTCATATTTACGTCATAAAACTTTAAAACGTCAATTCCATCTACGGGCCTGCAGTTAAATGTAAGACATCAATATTTCGTTTTTGTCCAACGTTTCTACCTAGCTCCATCGTTTGCATTCATGAGATCCCTTAGGAATTGACGAGCAGCTGTATTGTCCAATCAGAGGAGCGAGAATTCGGCCTCTAGCCAATCAGAGAAGAGAAAGACAGTTTCTGTTTTTCAGGAAAGGGTCCACGTCTTTTAAGGCATTATTGTTTACTAAAACAGATAAACAAAGAAATCGTTGTCTTTTCGACACATAGCACATGACCTTTTAAACTGAATTAGGCAACGAATACGTAACATAAACCCAGAAGTATCATAATAATAGAATCGTGCGAAAGTCAGACAAATGCTGCCATTGTTAGCGTTATTACACGTTCAGACTTAATTACGTGATTATGCATAGGCTCAAATAAGGCAAAAATGCGTTTAACAGTGGTCCATTTGTGAAAAAATGATGTTATTTTCTACCAAGCACTTCTTTTTTCTTCTTCTTTTTCTTTTTACCATACCTGACAAATTGATCCCTATAGTTACATTTGCATAGGTCATTTTTTTATCGTTAGAAATGTATTGACATATGTGGTAAAAACTGACTTTAAAAATTCGAAATTGTGGGAAATAATAACATTTTTTAGTCATAGTTATTTTTCACATTGCAATCACAACTTTTTTTTCCACATTTTTTTCACAGCTTATGATAAATGTCTAAATAATTATCAACACTAAAGATAATTTAAAATCTAAAGCTTCCATCGGTGTAAATATTTTTTTTTTATTTTTAACTGTATGGATGACCAGCATAAAGTAGCACGTAAAGTAGAAAGAAAATGAACCTCCACACCAATCTCAGGTGTTTTGCAGCTTATTGCATGTTTCATTCCAGGATCTTCACAGTATCATTCAACCACCACCATGCTTCACAGTAGGGAAAGCCACACATAGGATTTTGATATAGGATCAAGAATAAATAATTGGTTTTATCTGACCAGGGAAAATTTTTTCCATGCGCTTGCTGGCTTCCCTACACGACGGGGATTTCCTATGCTTTCTTTTAGCAATTCAACAAAGAAACACTTTCGTAACTATTTAAGATGACTAAACTAATTTGGTAATTATGATACTGTCGATTGCTCAATTTCACTTCTCTTTTTTTTTTGTTTTCTGCGTTCATTTTGAAATGGAAACTGAGAGATCAGAGTCCCTTACAGGCATTTTCAAAAAAATGTGCATAGTTTAGCCCCTTTAAAAAACTGGTAAAGCCCCTGGCAAATGTTAATGTCTTCTTTTTTCAACCCCTACAGAAAGCTGGCTGGTTGGTGCCTTGTGTCTGTTCAGCTATGGCTATCGCTAGACAATTTGGACTGCTGGTGTGGAAAAATTATATTCAGCAGGTGAGTAGGACATTCAACCCTTCTCTGTCCTTATTAGGTCCCGTCAGGGTTTGCGACTGCGTATTGTCAGCAGGTGATTGAGCTCACGGTGGAGCAGCTTGTATAACAGTATTTAAGTGATGGGCTTTTGGACACCATAAATAAAATAAAATGACTAACATTTTGCATTAACAATGTCAGATATGTTCCAGCCACCTTAAAGTAAAGCTGCGTTATGTCACATGCTTTCTTCTTCCTTATAGAGCTTTCATGAGCCGTCTCGTCTTCCTTCATTTAAGATTTTAAAGGTATTGGGAAATAAATCATGAGACTAAACAAGTCAGATGTTTTCCCAGAACACCATATCATAAGATTCGAAGGCTGACAGTGTACAGATGATAGGAAGTCATTCTACTATTCAACAATGTTTAATTTTTCCCACCCACAGAGAATACTGGCACAGCTCTGTTTGTCTGTTACTGATAGTAGCTGCAGAACATTATTATCAGACAATGACAACAATAAGTTAGATTATTGGGCAATGGAATGGCCTGTTGGCTGTGAATCATACGTGCTTCAAAATATTAAACCCTCTGGAGACGTCTGTGTGAGATTGTGATTCCTGAAGAATTTCCATCAGAAAGCAAATTAGATTAAATGTAAACTAGAAAAAAATTTGGCCTATTTTTTTTAATTTTTATTTTATTTTTTTTAAATTCAGCTTTAAACAGAAGTGCTTAGAATTTGCCTCATTTTATCCCCCAAAGGATGAAATGAAACTGTTTTGACTCTGATGTTTTTACCCTCCTTTACTGAATGTGAGCCTCAATGTTTGGGAATTTTTTTTTTTGTCTATCTTAATTCCATGTTGTGTTTACATACTAAGATAATGACTCAATATCAAAGCTGCAAAAACATTATGTAATTTTTTGGCCTTAGAGAAATAATTGGTTTCGGAAGAGACTTCTAACATGCTGTGTTGCTTAAATCCACCCTTCCCATCTTTCAAAGTAAAGTCCAATTTTTTCACTGATCTCATGCTGATGTCATTTTCAGTTGTGACACAGACTAGGCCTTGAAAATAAACATCCAGTCTCCTGAAACTGTTCAACTCACTTTATGCTTTAACTACTGGTCAATGAGGTCAAACACTTTTTTTTTTTCCTGAATAGAAGTAATAATCTGATAAACAAATCTAACGCACTTTAAAATAATTTTGACTTTTTGAAAGTGCCATAAAATACATTTGGCTTTTTTGTATTTGTGTTTCTTGTTTTAATTTTTCCAAATGTCACTAAAACATGCTTTAATGTATTTTATTTGGGGAGTTTTTATGCATCAAACCAAGGAATTGTAGAATTTTGATGTTCAGTTGCATTCTGGATTTTTATGGCACTTTCAAAAAGTCAAAATTATTTTAAAGTGCGTTAGATTTCCTGCTGAACCTGAAAGATATGCACATGTTAGCAAGACACTTTATTTATTTCCACGTATTTCTGTTTTAATCTATGTCTCAACTTGGCTGACTGCTATCGAAAAAAATTCTCCACTTTCTCCTCTCCAGAAACGTCAGATTCTGGTAACTCTGGTGGAGATCCTCTTGCCGCTTCTTTTCTCTGCCATCCTCATCGTGCTGCGTCAGAAGGTGCCTTTTCAGGATTACCCAAATGCCACCATCTACGAGAGCTTTCCTGTCAACATTTTACCCAGCCGCATCTCACGAGACCTGCAGCTGGGCTACGTGCCCAGTAACTCCAGCGTGGTGCGTCAGGTGGCGGAGGACGTCCGAGGCAGCCTGTCCCTGCACTCAGGTGGGTAATCGTCAGATAGGGTAACAGGCATGCGGCCAAATATCACAGGCTTCTCAATGTTTGTGGATCAGGACGGAGCTGGGAATACTGGTTCCTCTGGAAACAGCTCTCAGGAGAGGAAACACGCCACACCCTACTCCTTTATCAGCTGGACACAGGGAACGAAAGGCAGCAGGGATAACATGTCTGTCTGCTCCCTCAAGACACCAGCATAACGTCTCTTTGGTCTCTCCATAAGCGTACATACTTTGTCTGCCCGACTAGTTCTCCAAACAAACACTCAGGACACATGACAGCTCCGCAAACATTCTGACACATTTGGATTCATTTTGACAGACTGCTGTGTAAAAGCAAAGCTGGGTGAATGCACTAGTCTTCACATGTTTCCCTGTGGTCAGACATGTGAGATCCCAGCTCGACTATTAATGAATCATTTAAACAGACGAAAAAGGCAAAGTTGGAGGGTAATTCACTGGCTTACATTATGTTATTGTCACATGCACGGCACATGTATAGCATGCCTAAAATAAAATGCTTTTTTAACAGTGGGCTCATATTTAACTACTGCTACCGGTGATCTGCACAAATACTAAGTAATCTAGTTTTTGTAAACGCCAGTAACAAAGATACAGGGAAAAGGATACGTGGTTTCCAATGTTTTTTGCCAGTAGAGTCCCAAAGCCTCAGACTTTGAACGTCTCACAGAGCTTTGTTAAGCCCATCGTCTCAAAATGGAAATAGTATTGTACATCACATCAGCAAACCACTGAATCTTATAGAGTTTGGACAATGAGGACATTAATCAGAGAAGCAGCCAAAGTCCATGTTGACTTTGGAGGAGCTGCAGAGACTCGCAGCATTACACAGGGCAGTACTGGAAATAACCTGTTGCAGGTTCCAAAAGACTTTAGGCTGAGGTGTGGGTTCACTTTCTCGTGCGGTGATAACCATAAAAATACTGGCAGAGTTCCAGTGGATTGGCTTATCAACGCATATCCATGTATTAGAATGACCCAGTCAAAGTCCAGAACTAAATTCTACTGATAATCTGTGGCAAGACTTGATTCTAAATGCAGTCCGACTGAGTTCGGGCCACTTTGCAAAGAATTGTAAAATATTTCAATCTCTGCATACGCACAGCTGGTAGAGAATTGGTAATTGTTGCAAAGAGTGCGTGTTGAATGCATTAAGAAAGGCTTGAATGTAAACGCACAGCAGACCTCTCAGGTTTTTAGTGGTAAAACTATTTGATAGCAATGCATGCTTATCTTTCCACTTCACAAATGTGCTCTACTCTCATACAATACTCTTAAAGTGTATTGAAATTTGTGGCTTCCAAGAGAAAATGTGAAAAAAAAAAAAGTCAATGGCTAAAAGTACTATTGCAAGGTGCTGAAAATATGACTCTTATTTTCTTCTCTACTTATGGAGTTACATTTGCTTTCTTTATGTTTGCCCACTAGTAAATAAGGCACAATAATCTCTCATTAAGCTGTACTGAAATTGCCAGCAACCTGTGTGATTATTGTTTAGACTTTTGGTTTGGCAGCTACTTGCATTGCCCTCCATTCCCTCAGATAGTCTTTTACGCAATGTTTGTTTTATGAGGCTAACCCAGATTTAACCCTGGCACCGATCTAATGCTTACAGTTTGTGCACAGTACTCACAATATCTTTGTATTTGTTTGATAGAAGAATAGAAAATGACAAGTTCGGGGGAAAAAAAAAAAATTTAATAAACACTGTGGGGAAAACTAAAAATAATAATCTATTGTTGATGTCTCTGTTTGGGGAAGTCACGGTACTCAGGATGGCAGCCAGATCTTGACTGTTTTCCTGCTCGTGAGAGGGAAACAAAGAAACCAAGAGGCCGACATGGGTACAGTCGAACATGAGAGAGAAGTACCACTTTTTGTGTTTGTCTTGGTCGCAGTGCGTGGCTTTGAGACAGAGGAGCAGTTCGAGAGGCACGTCCGAACCGACCCTCAGTCGCACCAGATATTGGCTGCTGTCATCTTTGAGCACCCCTTCACTCATGACGACGAGCCCCTACCCCTGCAGGTAAAAGGCATCGCACGCTCTATCACACCCATGCCATCTGTACGTGAGGAGATAAACCAGCGTTGCTGGTCCACTTCCTTAAAATGTTGTTGATTTACTGGTTCAGAGTTGACAGCTTGAACAGGAGGAAGAATCCAGTCTGATTTCATTGACTCTGGAGAGTTTTAACTGTTGAGATATAACATTTATTCTTGCGCAGCCAGAAAAACTAGAAGAGCAGAGCTCTGTGCTGTAAAGGAAACACCGATGCTTACCGCAGTAAAAGGAAATGCACCTTGACTAGAGTAAATCACCAATATCACCACTGTATCGTTACATTTTACACCTTCACTGTTTTCACTTCAGTTCACCTGCAGTCACAGTCATAAAATCTGAGGCTACAAATGCACAAAGTCTAATGTAAAACAATAAACTGTTCACATACAAGCATTCATTCCTTTCAAGCTTTTTTTTTAACTTTTGTTTACAAAGTATTGCGTTAAGAGGCTCATTAATCAAAGCGACAAAGTAATACATTGAAGAAGAATTAGATAAAACTCATAAAACTTGACAGTGGATAATATTTCAGTGTAGTTCCTAATATATGTGGTTCCATTTCTCATAAGATATAAATAGTCAAATGCTGCAAACCTCAAGTTGCTGAACTGGCTGACCACCACAGACAGTTTTGCAGCTATACAAAGGTTTATTTAGATTTGTAGATAAAGCATTTATCTACAAATCTATTCTCACATGACTGAAACTTCACAGTTTTCTGTTTTCACTGAAATTAGTCGGTCTTTATTTACAGTTGAAACCAGATTTTTAAATACACTGTATTAAAGAGAAGAAGCAAACAACCGTTTTTCTTTCTTACCGACATTGAATCAGAAAATTTTTTTTTTACATCGGTTAAAATTACTAGAATTATTTCTAGTTATTTTTTGCTAAGTACCAGGAAAAATATCAAAGATATTGCAGATGTTTGAAAATAATCTCTTCAAATTCAGAATTTTACATTGATTTCCATAGTATTTGTTAGAATGGATTTTTAAACTTTATGACTTGACTCAAAGGTTTTGGATTTCTTTCTGGAATCTTCTCACAAGCGTTTTCTGGTATTACGTCCCGTTGTTCATGACAGAAATAGTGCTACTGTGTCCGGTCTCCAGGCTTATACACCTTTTCAACTAAGCCTACTAATCTCATGCAGCGCTGAGATCTAGGCTTTGTGAATGCCACTCCAAAACATTGACTTTGTCATCCTTAAGCCACTTTGTAGCTAATTTGGCAGCATCCTCTGAGTAATTGACTCACTAACACCCAATCTCTTGAGATGTTTATTTAATTTGTCCATTTTATCACCTTCCTAAAGTAATGGCCTAAGTCACTTTTTTTTTTTTTGCCAAAAGTGTTTTTTTTTTTTTAACTCAAATCTTCTTCTGGCAATAAATAACTTGGGCCATTATTTTAAGAAGGTAACAATATGATGTTCTTTCCTCATGATGTCATTGGTTTTAGGAAGTGCACCAATCCATTCTGCTCCAAAACACCCACACAGCATACACAGCTGGTGCTCTCAGTCTTGGAAAAAATTTCCCCTTAGCCACAGATTAGTTTCATCACATTGCAAAAGTGCATTTGCAAACTTTAATCTGGTGTTCTGTGGTTCATTTTAGACTATTTGACTTGTTCCTCTGTGTCTGTGATGTCGATGCAGGACTTTTATTTACGTACCAGCATCTTCATAAGATCCTTTTCTTTTGTTCTGTGACTGAGATTCACATTTCTCATCAAAAACCCTTTCACTTCCGGGACACAAAACAGGTCTTCTTCCTGAAAGCACATTGGAGGTTACATATAACCATATTCTGGGTCCTTTCATATAACTGTTTGAACAGAAGATTGTGACACCTTCAAGCATATAGTCCAGTCAACGAAACCTTTAAAGGAGCCTTAGATTCTACCGGAGAGACTAAGCATTAAGCTTTGCTCTAAAGTTGATTGTGATTTTGCTGTTTTTATTTAATTTCTACTCTCTTGACTTACAGGTGAGCTACCACCTGCGCTTCACCTTCACCCCACGCAACGCCCCGCCTAGGGAGAAGTCTGAACTGAGCCCAAACAGCGACCTGGACTGGCATACTCTCAGCCTCTTTCCCCTTTTCCAGCTGCCAGGGCCAAGGGAGCAGCATGACAAGGACGGTGGGACACCAGGTGACAACCAATTTTTGTGCATAAATTGTGGTTAACTATCTTAAAATCCTCATAGATTTTGATATTTTGATAGATTTGCTCCTCTATAGATTTCAGTGAATCATTTCTTCAATGATTTTTTTTTAATTTATTTTTTTATACCAAGGTTATTACCGTGAGGGCTTTCTGGCAGTCCAGCACGCAGTGGACAAAGCCATCATGCGATCCCACAACAGTACTGGAGCAGACCATCTGCTGAAACAGACCAGGGTGGTTCTGTCACGCTTTCCTTACCCCAGCTTTATCTATGATGTCTTCATCTTGGCCATTCAGAACCAGCTGCCTCTTCTCTTAGTGCTCAGCTTCACTTACACGTCCCTCAACATAGTGCGAGCTGTGGTGCAGGAGAAGGAACGGAAGCTCAAGGTACTTTTACGTGCCTCCGTGGGAAAGTAGCTTGCATGATTAGTTCAGCCGTTCAACATATACATTACCTCCGCCTTGCTTGTCCGTTTCAGGAGTACATGAGGATGATGGGCCTCAGTAACTGGCTGCACTGGAGCGCATGGTTCCTGATGTTCTTCCTCTTCCTCTCCATTTCAGTGTTTTTCGTTACTCTGCTCCTCTGTATCCGGGTGAGTTTGTGACTAAAACAATCCCCTTTGTTCTGATGTAAAAATAACATGACATCATCGTAACTATTGTGTTTACTTAACGCGTGCACGGATCCAATGAAACAATGTCAATGTAACTTAGAGCTCAGTGCTTTTAGGTGGTGGTTCAGCAAAATGACTACAAAGGTTGTGCTCTCAGTGAATCATGTAGAAACATCTGATCTCCAGGAGAAACAGAAGGAATAAAGAACATAGATTTACCAAAATGCAAAAAAAAAAAAGAAAAAAAAAGATCAAATATAATTTTAGATTATTAGATTAGATTATTTATTTGCCTCAGAGGTAAAAAAAAAAAAAAGCCCCAGTTGCTGAGAATTGTGCAATTAGCAAATGTGCAGTTGCTAAATTCAGGGATTGATAGATTTATTTATTTTATTCTTAAAACTTACTGCATCTCCTGTATGTTGTTATCGAAGGCAGGTTGAGTTGCAGTTGCTTGTTTGAAAGTGAATTTTAGCAGCAGAGGTATTTAAGTGAGCTGATAGAAAACAGGCAGCTGCCAATCACAGACAAAAGTAAGATTAAGCAACACGATCTGTAAGCCAGATAAATAAAACCTTGCCTGCCAATATCTTCACAGTACTGGCATTTTGAAAGCACCAAAAAAACATGCAAATGGACACCTCCACACACTTCTGTGGGATGGTGCTACATCTGTAGTGTCTATGTGAAACTTTACAGTTGATTGTGAGCGGAAAGTTCCACTCGGTGAGATTTTTCTCTTGGGTTTTCTGTCCTGTAATTTTCTGCCTCTTTTTCATATTATTTGAAAATCCCTTTCATCACAGTTTAAATCATGCATTAGGCCGGGCACCTCCTTGACAATCCCTGTTGTTGATTTAGGTGAGTCCTAACGGTGCAGTGCTGAACTACAGTGACCCCACCCTGGTCTTTGTCTTCCTGCTGGTCTTCACTGTGGCCACCATCAACTACAGCTTCATGATCAGTGCCTTCTTCTCACGAGGTGGGCGGCTTTGTCTGTTTGTAGTGGGTAATTAAGGTTCCTTTTAACTGGCTTTCCTTGTGCTGCACATGTGACCAAATGATATTTTTTTTTCTCCAAAAAGCACAAGTTGTACAACAGTTTGCAGTTTATCAGATTCTCCCCCTTAGTTCAAACTATGACTTAGAAATATGTGTAATCTTTATATGCACACATCATATATACCTTTTAATGGTTAAATGTAATTTAAGTGATTCAATTACCTTTAATTTTTAAAGGTAACTTAAGTGGGGTTTTTTTTTCCCAGATCACAAATGTTCTGCTTACAGCAAATCTTAGCTAACACACATAGTAGGAGGCTTTTGTGGTCATTTTAAATCTCAGCATTTCATTGATAACCTCAAAGATGAAGCAGGCTGTGTAAACCTCTCCTTTCTCACTTCCAAGTTGTTCTGCTTTCTGTGCTCTTTCACCCAAAGTCCATCCATCAAACCAGAATCCATTTCGTTTAACTTTTCTCCGACAACGCAGTTAAAAACTGCAGCCGTTTCAAACCGATTTTTGCTACAACAGTCGCACACAAGTTGTTATTCATTACGTGAAAAGTAATCTTGAGTACATCACCTGGAAATGTTTACAGGAGAAAGGTCTTGGAAAGCTTCAGATTAATTATTTACTCTGTTAAGACTGACATCGGTGCATTGATTTTTTATTTTTTTTTTGTTTCAAAATGTGACCTCACTGCGGTTTTTCACCTGTGACATATTTTTCTTATCTGCATAAGGAAGTTCACTTGGTAATCTTGATCTACTTTACCTCTCTTGCTCTTATTTTCAGCTGTCGCTTCAGTCAACCTTTCCTGACCTGTGCATTGTTGATAAGCTGACTCATTTAAATAATGGCAACTGTTGCTACTCTTAAGCAACAATGTAGAAGATGGGGAAACAAATTCAACCAAATGTCTCATTCACTGACCTCTTTTGCTATTTTTTTTTTCCCAGCAAAGACTCCCCCCCTTCCCCCCCTCCCCCTTCCCTTTGTATTTGCAGCTGTCTGGGCTTGCCCACCCACAGATGAACTTTTTTGGAAGAGATAATGACGTTTGATCAATGGATGTTCCAGCTGAGCTCAGAATGTCACATTGGCTGCTACAAGTGGTCTTTGATGGGTTCATGTTGAGCTTATTGGAGTTGGAAGCAGAAGCAGCTCTTAGTCTGTCAGTTTCGTTTCCTCCCCCATTTTTCCTCCCTTAATGTTTTATCTGAATCTCCGGGAAAGATTCACGTTGCCAATCAAGGAAATGGCTTTTTGAAGAGCTCACAAAATCCTCTGCCTGTCAGCTATTTGCTTTCATTTATGTTATTGAATTTTATCAGCCAGCGGCATATATCTGTGATGCTTCTTTTGCGAGATTGCTCCCATTTTTACGATGGATTTTCAACATTTTCTCTGATGGTTTTTAGCCAACGTGGCGGCGGCAGCGGGCGGCTTCATCTACTTCCTCAGTTACCTGCCTTATTTGTTCCTGTGGCCTCGCTATGACTTACTGAGCCACGCTCAAAAAGTGTCGGCCTGCCTTATCTCCAACGTGGCCATGGCCATGGGAGCACAGCTTATAGGAATGTTTGAAGGCAAAGGTGAGGTTTTTGATCAAACTCAACCCCCCGAAATGCTACTTTTTTTGTTACTTCAGGTATTTATTATCATTTCTTTGCTCCTCAGGTACTGGAATCCAGTGGTCAAACCTGTTTGACTCGGTGACGGTGGACGACGACTTCTCCATGGCCCAGGTTCTGTGCTTGCTGCTGTTTGACTCGGTGCTTTACGGCCTGGTGGCCTGGTACATGGAGGCTGTGTTTCCCGGAGAGTACGGAGTGCCTCTTCCATCTTACTTCTTTTTACTGGTACGCCAACCATCAATAACACCAGATGCAAAAGAAACTTCTGGGGCTTAAGAGTGCAAATTGATATTTTAGTATTTTGTCAATTATGGTTTTAATTGGTGCTTCAAAAAATAAGGCCTGAAAATGATGGTTGATAAAAATCCCTAAAGCTTCAGCACAACTTTTGTAAACTTGGACTCAAATCAATGTTCTTTTATTTAAAAACACTAAACTACAAGTGCTTTATCCAATTTAGCAACCGGTATGTTTACTACTGTTACCTTTAAGCGTAAATCAGAAATAATCAAAGGGTTTTAAGAATATAAAACAGACAGGCTGATAAGCAGAAATATTTTCTAATTGTAGTTTGCACCAGTAAAGTATCACATG
Organism: Poecilia formosa; assembly: GCF_000485575.1. NCBI lineage: Eukaryota > Metazoa > Chordata > Actinopteri > Cyprinodontiformes > Poeciliidae > Poecilia > Poecilia formosa. The sequence goes on along the minus strand of NW_006800017.1, from coordinate 1,834,788 downwards.
CACCAATTTTTAGACTCAACTCTCCAGGACTCAAGCTAACACTAACAATAGCATCAACATTTTTCTTTTTTAAAATGTAGCAGAAATTTAAGATAATTAAAAAAAATGTGCATCCCTTCTTCACATTTGCAACAACACTGAAGGTCTCCTCCAAAATCAAACTGTTACAAAGCATCTAAGTTCAAAATGCACTGCTGAGTCTAAGATAACACAAAATATAATGAAGCAAAAAAAAAAAAAGAAAAAAAAGAGAGACTGAGGTAGAGGTACGTGGATAACGTTTCAGTGGCTGATAGATAGTTACTTCACCCACTAAAACAAACATGAAGTAGCAGCAGAGTTTACGGATTTCCCCTTCTGACAATATTACGTTATTAATGCTAGTTGTAGCTTCAAGACAGAAAGGAACAGGCCCTCCACTGCTTGGACAGGCTGTTATTTGATGTGGCTTCAGTGCTGTTGAAGCCCTGAACTTCACGGCACTGATAATAGTTAACAGTGATAAATTAATAGTTAACATAAAAAAAAAACGTTCACAAGTCTACGACTGATATGGTGCCAATGCTACTGTTAATAAGTGAGCATCCATGAAACACATTGAAACACATAAGGTAAGAGTGCATGGATCCGTTTGCTGCCTCGCTGCGGGGAGGTTTTCCTTTCTCTTCGTTTTAGGCACCCTTTGACAGGTTTAGTTGATAAAGACTTTACACAGAACGGCGGTTGTCATTTTGGTCTGTTTAATGCATTTTTCTTCTTCCAGACACACCAGTAAGTGGGGCTGTGTAAGAGCCCAAGAGAGACATCTGCTTTCTGTGAGACTGGTTTGGATGCAGAGAGATTGGAAGAGATTTAAAATGGGAGGCTCGAGCATGTCAGCCAGAATGAGATCTTCAGGTTCAGCTGGTTAGAATAACAGGAAGCTACAGAGTCCTTACCAGCCAACACAAACACGGTTTATCTTTACAACAACTTTGCGTGATCCCAGAGTGGCGTTTCTTTACACAAAAATAAACTCCTGGTAATTCGTTTCTTAGCTGGTCAGGAATTCAAGGGACTGCCAGTAGGGTGTGGTTTAGACGCTGACGCACGTCTGTCAGCGTCCATTGTGTGTGTGAGGATGCTGGACAAAATAATGAGCTTTAACTCAGATTCTTAGGAAGAAACATTCTCTTCTCGTGCACATAAACATCAGTCCTGCAGCTCAGCTGCGCTCCTTTGTTTCCTCTGTCTCGTCCCTGTTATTTGTAAGTGAGTGAAAATGTAATGTTTTCACAAGCATTGATCACAGTTCTTGCGTGTTTTGTTTTAATCTTCTGAACCGCAGCCTTCATACTGGTGCAGCAGCCCTCGCATGGCTTTGGTGAACGAGAAAGAGGAAGAGGAGGACGCAGAAAAAGCTATGAAGGGAGAGTTTATAGAGGAGGAGCCAGCTGGAGTAGTATCTGGAATAAAGATTAAACACCTCACTAAGGTAAGAGGCTGAAGACCGACTGTCTGTTGGGTATATAAAAGGCTCTGGGTGCCAGGTGTGCACACATTATGGTAATGTGTGCACTGGTTCTGGGTATCTCCCTCTGGCAGGAGTTCAAAGTAGGCAGCAAGACGCGGCAGGCGGTGCGAGATCTGACGCTGAACATGTTCGAGGGGCAGATCACGGTGGTGCTGGGACACAACGGTGCTGGGAAGACCACCACGCTGTCCATGCTTACAGGTCACCAGTCGCAAACACGACGGGAAGCAAACACCGACCACGCACATCAAATGAGTCGCCTAACTGGGTTCTGTTCGCATCGCAGGTCTGTTTCCTCCCAGCGGTGGCCGGGCCTACATAAATGGTTACGACATCTGTCAGGATATGGCTCTGATCCGACGCAGTCTGGGTCTCTGTCCTCAGCACGACGTTTTGTTTGACAACCTCACAGTGAGAGAGCATCTGCTCTTCTATGCACAGGTATTCAACAATATAGCAGCATGCAAAGTTACTTATGAGTGTAAAATTATCTTAGAATTTCTTTCCCTCACACCAAAAGGTAAACATGAAACTCTTTATCCGATGGTGCCACTGTTTTCAAGAACTGCTGTCTAATTAGATGCAAGTTTAAGGTGTAAAGGAGCTGAAAATGGCCTCTTAGGCTGGAGGTCAAAACTTATTTGTTGCCCGTTGACTTAAATATAAAAAAATGTGAAGCTAGTAAATAGAAATGGATTATTGTTTATTGTGTAAATATTCATTTTATACAGCTAAAAGGCTTCCCCAAGGAGCAAATTTCAGACGAGGTGGATCGTATCATCTGCATTTTGAACCTGGAGGACAAGCGACATTCTCGCTCCAAGACCCTCTCTGGCGGCATGAAGAGGAAGCTTTCCATCGGAATCGCCCTCATTGGAGACTCCAAGGTCAGGAACTTCAAAAATGCTTTTCATGGTCTTTCATTAACTCCATGTCCCCCCCCCCCCTCGTCAGTGAATACTTCCTCTGCTCCTGACTCCAGGTCGTCATGCTGGATGAGCCCACGTCCGGGATGGATCCATCAGCACGACGGGCCACCTGGGACCTTCTCCAGGGAGAGAAACGAGGTCGCACCATCCTGCTCACCACTCACTTCATGGACGAGGCCGACCTGCTTGGTGACCGGATCGCCATCATGGCAGGAGGCGAGCTGCAGTGCTGCGGCTCGCCGCTATTCCTGAAGAACAAATACGGTAAGTAAAAGGTGGAGGGCGCTGCAGCAGGCCTCTGCCTGAAGAGATTTTTACAGGCTGTACATTTTGTTCTTTTTATATTAAGAACAACTTCAGTCTCTCTCTTCTGTCCACTTTATACATTGAGACTTAATTTCACCTTTCCTGACCGCTAGGGAAACTAAAATACAGTGATTAGGTAGCAGTTGTAAAGGCTTCAACTGCTTTGCTTAACCCTCCTGTGGTCTTAAGAGACGGGGTCAATCGGACCCCTCAAGCTTTTTACCTTATGCACGATCTGGTATAGTCACTCTGCCCCCTCATGAATTTTTTATTTTTTTTTGTGGGGTTTTGGGAACTGACTGTCTGATGGGGCACCTGCCATCCCCCCGGCAATGTCTGACTGTGACATCTGCCGCGCTTCTCCTGAGCGTCTCACTAAAACCACAAGAGAGTTAAATATGATTGTGGAAAAAAAAGGAAAAGACAAGAATCATGAACAGAAACAAAATGCAAAGCAAAGCCAAATAAAAAAGTAATTTAAACAACTTATACATATACTGTATAGACAAAAATACATTGCACTCCTTACACTCCTTATTTTAAGGATCTGGATCAGTGAGCTAGTGGCTTTGCCAATATAATATCTCAACATTTCCAATTTTGCATTGCTTAGTAAAGGAAAACTTATTATAAAAGTAACGTGTATGTTTGCGTTTGTTCGCCAGGTGCTGGCTACCACATGGTGATTGTCAAAGATTCACTTTGTAACGTATCAGAGATCACTCGCCTCGTTCATATGTACGTTCCCAATGCTACGATGGAGAGCAGCGCCGGAGCCGAGCTCTCTTACATCCTGCCTAAAGAAAGCACCAGCAGGTAAGTTATGCTGCCCCCGGATCAGTCTTGTAATCACAGTGTGGGCGGCCTTCTAGGTATTACATTCACAAAACCCCAAATCAGCGACTGAGTCATAATTATTCTGAACTGATTTATGAGCAGTACATTTTGTTTCACAATTAAAGCTGAAGTCATTTGGTGTGTTCACTGTCAGCTCAGATTTGTTCCTCATTACATTTAAAATGAACATCATTACTTTTTTTTTATTTTTGTTTCCTCTTTACAGACATTTTTGCACATTGGGTCAAACAGTAGAACAATATATTCCTTAATGAGAACGTCATTGTGGAAATTTGAGTGGTTTTAGGCCATCGCTTTTTCGACCTTGCTACATTTTGACCCCCTGCATTGGCGGTTGAAAGTCAGCAGGTGATGTCCAGTGTAGCACATCTCTTATGTGTGTTCACGCAGGTTTGAGCTGCTGTTTGCTGAGCTGGAAATGAACAAAGAGGAACTGGGTATTGCAAGCTATGGAGCCTCAGTGACCACCATGGAAGAAGTTTTCCTCAGGTTAGGACACAAGATCTTCCTTATTTTCATCCCTCACGGGGTTACGTTCTTCCATTCGTTTTGTGCAAAACTTGTGCACTAATTTCTGTTTGGCATCAAAAACCCTCAGGGAGAATTCCTATCATCTTTATTTCTCCTTTATGTTCGTCGGTACATACCAAATCCTCCGCCACACCTTTTATTTGTTGGAGCAGTGTTTGTCTCCAGGTTCAAACTAAGCCAGAGCTGATGTTCACCTCCCTCCTTTGTTCATATAACTCCGGTTCCTGCTGCTCATTTATCACGTCTTTCTGCTTCCTCATGGGTTCGGTTCTGTATCTGTGGCAACTAGCGCGCAGCCGCTTCCTCTGTTGTGGACTCGGCTCTGCGTGCTGCTGGTACCGGATCTTTAATGATAACTTCGCTGCTCCCAAAGCCTCATCATTTACAAGTCCTGCTGAGAATCTGTTCATACCGAAAACATGAAATATGTGCCGAGACTAGCTTCTATTTGAAAAACCTTAATAAAAGATTTCATATTTAATTTTAAAAATGCATCCGAGTGCTTTTTGTTTACACTTTGTTGCCACTTTGCAGAGAGTAGAATGCTATAAACTGAACAAAAACAGCATGTGATAATAATAATATCCCCCTACTTCTGGCTATCTGAACAAACAAATGAGACAAAACAAGATCTGAAAGGGTTTATTGATTTCTAACTTCAAGGCTAGAAAGCCTGAAGTGTTCTGAGAAAAGATTAAAACTTTGCACAGTGGGAACAAGGTTTTTGTGTTCCTGCTTTTAAAAGCAAAAATATGTTGATTATCTGTCATTCCTTAGTTTTTCTGTGAAACATTGATGTGAGTGTCTCTGGCTGGCCTGACCATTGTGCTGGTGACAGTGACATTTATTCACTGCTAAGTGCTGTGGATGTGTCTTGGTCACATCCGACATGGACAGTTTCTAGCTGCAAGCTTCCTGTGGGACTGGCTAATTGTTCTGCTCCTTGACCAGGCTGCCTACAAAAGCAGTGCAAGCATGTTTCTCTGGATTCCTTGCATTCAACCAGTAAGGGGTCAGTAAAGGACGCTCTGTCATAGAAATTGTGCAGCACTCTGTGTTTTGAGGGGGGGGTTTTTGGAGAGAAAAACCCTCAAAACTTTCATAATGCATTGTGAAATTTGCATTGCACTTGCTTTAAGAATGTGCTTGAAGCAAGTGCATTCTTGCTTTAAAAGGTTAAAGCAAGAATGTGTAACTTTTTAAAGTCAAAATCTAATTTTCACTGGGTATTCTGTTCGAAGTCTGAAAAAGTTGTTCGCAGGACGTCTCATCGCTATACTGGTCTCTTAAAAGTAGCAATTTATTTATCCATATGTCAACTTTTCTACTGTGGTTTTTTCTTTCTTTTTTTCTTGTGAAAACTAAATTTATATCCTGGCGGTAAAAAAAAAACAAAATCTGTGGTCAATTTATGTCTGCAGAGTTGGAAAGCTGGTGGATTCTAGTTTGGACATTCAGGCGATCCAGCTGCCGGCCCTTCAGTACCAACATGAGAGACGCTCCCATGACTGGACCACCGACGACGCCAGCAGCATCAGTGGCCTGACGGATGTCACTGACTTCACAGACAGTGGCACGCTCATCTCTGACGACGGGTCAAACATTAAACTGAACACAGGGGTAAGACTGCAGAAGGTACGCGTTGCATTCAGCGTATAACATCCACGGCTCTGTCTGAGTTCTGCCGGGTTTGCGTCAACAGGCCCGACTCCACCTGCAGCAGTTTTACGCCATGTTTCTGAAGAGGGCGCTGTACAGCTGGAGGAACTGGAAGGTGATGGTGGCTCAGTTCTTGGTCCCTTTGATCTTCACTGTTGTGGCCTTAGTGGTGGCGCGCACCTTCCCCAACCACCAGGACGCCCCCATGCTGAGGCTGGCCCTCAGCCACTACGGTCCCACCAGGGTCCCCGTGGCCCTGCAGCCAGGCGCGGGTTCGCTTTCTTCTTCCTTGGCAGAAACGTATACGTCCCAACTCCTGGAGCAACTGGGCGAGCTCAGAAACATCACAGGTGAGACAAAGATCTTTTTTGAAGGGGGGAATCTTTCTTAAAAGTGGATCAAACCACCAAAAAGTGTCACACAAGAATCTCAAAGACTCTATGTGACTCAAAGCAGCAACAGTCAGTACAAAATCTGTAGGGCACAGGAAGTACAGAGACTTGTGGACTCCAAAACTTTAGAAATTGCTGCAAATATGGTTAGGTTGGTGTAAAATATCAGAACAGAGATCATCAACCAGACAAGTCGACTAAATTTTACATTTTATTTAACTGACTGATTACAAAGTAGCACATAATCCCTCCAGGTCAGCCAGACTGGATTAATGTTCACAGAAAGCCCGTAAACATTAATGTGTTATTCTTGACTCTCAATTGGATTTGTGTCTGAACTTTGAATGGGACATTCTCACACTTTAAATGACTTTGATGCTGCCACAACAATGTAAATGTATTTTTTTGAAAACTTCAAACAACATGTATAATTTATATTCACCTCTTTATATTAGTCTTGCGCAACAAATCCTTATGTAATACATTAAATACACGTTAAAGCATAAAAATTACAACAAATCCAGATGATCCGAAGGCAGCAGAGGCGTACTTAAAGTGACTCGATACTGGCTAAACGTATATAGGAATTAACAATTTGAAACAATTTTCTTTCTTTTTGACTGTTTAGATTTCACTAATTACGTCCTGACCAATGCGAAAGCAGAAGGCGGCGTCTTCAACGAGCGCTGCGTGGTGGGCGCTGCCTTCCTTGGCAGGAGCAGCCACTATTCAGAAGCAACAGCCTACTTCAACAACCAGGGCTACCACACACCTGCCACGGCCCTCATGATGGTGGACAATGCTCTGTTCAAACTCCTAGCTGGGCCCAACGCGTCAATCCTGACGGGCAATTACCCCATGCCCAGAAACCTGTCTGAGACTGCGAGGAGCCAGCTCACAGAGTGAGTACGGGACAGGATGTCGCCGATTTAAAGAAACGGAAGCGTGAAAAATCCATGAATAACCTTTGCGTTTTGTTATTTCCGTCCTCCGTAGTAGTAAGACCGGGTTTGCCATCGCCATCAACCTGATGTACGGCATGGCCTCGCTGTCTAGCACTTTCGCCCTGCTGCTCGTAACTGAGTCCGCCATCAAGTCGAAGCACGTCCAGCAGGTCAGCGGCGTCTACCTGTCCAACTTCTGGTTCTCTGCCCTGCTGTGGGACCTGGTCAACTTCCTACTGCCGTGCCTCCTCATGCTGGTCAGTGGGAAATCCAACCTTAGTTCACAGAAGAAATACTCTGAGAGTAATTATGTGGCTGCGGTTTGGGTTGTTTTGGTTGCCACAAGAAGAGATTTTTGGTGTGCTTTCGTGTTTCGTTCCAGGTTGTGTTCCAAGCGTTTGGAGTCGAGGCTTTTGTGGCGGACCACCACCTCATCGACGTTCTCCTGATTCTCCTCCTGTACGGCTGGGCCATCGTGCCTCTGATGTATCTGCTCAGCTTCTTCTTCTCCACCGCGGCCACAGCCTACACACGCCTGACTATCTTCAACATGATCTCCGGCACGGCCACGTTTCTGACCGTTACCATCATGACCATCCCAGGTGAGAAATGGGGCACAAAAGTCAAAAAAAAAAAAAGAAATAAAAAAGAGCAGTCCGTTTTTGACTGAGAAATTCAGACTGAACCCTGAATGATTGCATTTGTGTGTGAAAAAACTATCATTCAATATTAAGTAAGCTTAAACAAGCATTAACTGACTACTGAACTTTGTAAAGCATTTTCTTTCCACCTACTTTGTGTTGATGCGTCACTTAAACTCCCAAAAAGATAAACTGAAATTATTGGATTTATTAAGACAAAATAAACAGTTTAAAAGGCATAAATACTTCAGGAAATAAGTACCGTGTAGTAAAACTGCACAAATGAACTTGCCTCTTCTTGTCTCTTGTTACCAAATACAATAATCTTTATTATTGTGTGGGAAGGCATTGAGGGCTAATGTTCACACAGAGCTGGCGCTTGGTTTGTTAAAGTGGGATGTGTGAAGCTTCTTGTTGTGGAAAGGTAAGAAAACTGCAGGTGTGATTTCAACTGTATGCGGGAAGGTGTTTGTGGAAAATCCTCGAGATTGTCTTTGGGTAAATAGCTAAAAGCAGTGATGACGATCATGCAAAGGCAAACAGAGTGTCCATCATTACTGTTCACAGTCATTCTTCCTTATTTCTCGCAGAGTTGAACCTGGTGCACCTGTCGCACTTATTGGATAAGGTGTTCCTGATCTTCCCCAACTACTGCCTGGGCATGTCATTCAGCCAGTTCTACCAGAACTATGAGTTCATAAAGTTTTGCACCTCCAGTGAAATCAGCGAAGTCATTTGCAAAGTCTTAAGTAAGTTCTGCTTCAACAGAGCTGAAGTTAAAAAAAACAAAAAAACAACAACAAAAACACAGGTGTTGCCATGCTTTTTGCAGATATCACATACCAGCCAAACTACTTCTCCATGTCAGAGCCTGGCGTGGGTCGCTTCCTGGTGTCCCTCTCGGTGCAGGGCGTCGTCTTCAACGCTCTGCTGTTTGTCATCGAGCTGCAGTGTGTCCGCACCGTCTGCAGGCTCTTCACCTCTCTGGGCAGAAAACGCAAACAGGTGGAGGCAACAAAAAAAAAATACCTCAGCTTGACCGTCCTCTTTCTTTAGAAACTGCACACACCGCATTTTGTAATTTGTGGAAATTCGAGCTCCTCTTTTCGAACTACGCAGTCTTGTTAGAGGAAAAAGTAGCTTAAGCTGAAAAGTAATTCAACACCTTTAACCTAAGATTATTAAATATGCTATGCATTTTTTAATGGAACTGTGTGTTGTTTTGTTTTTACTTTTCTAAGTAGTATCGGTATTAAATGAAAGAAAATGTGATTTAAGATTTATACTGATTTAGGAAAAAAAATACTGTCATATTTTTATCTAACATATTTTCTCGGGCCTCAGGTGACTCTCTTGGACGACGCGGCGTTCCTTCCAGAGGACCGGGATGTGGCTGAGGAGAGGAAGCGAGTCCTGGAGTGCCAGCCGGTGGTGGAGTCCATGGTCGGCAGCCCTCTCATACTGCATGAGCTCAGCAAGGTGAGCTCCGCAGTCGCCTCGGTGTAAACGTGCGTGCTGCGTCGAGGTGTAAAAATAACCGCGTCGCTCCGTCCTGCGCAGGTTTACAGCAGTGGGGAGAACCTTCTGGCTGTGGACAGGCTCTCTCTCGCTGTGGGGAAGGGCGAGTGTTTCGGGCTCCTGGGCTTCAACGGAGCAGGAAAGACCACGACGTTCAAGATGCTGACCGGCGACGAGAGCGTCACGTCCGGAGACGCCTACATAGACGGCTACAGCATCCTGAGGGACATTAAGAAGGCGAGTCGGAGAAAGGGACGCCATTCCAGCGAAAAAGGCGGATTAGATGGCGCTGAAATCTGACACCAAAGGTTTTATCTCGTTACTGTCACAGGTGCAGCAGCGCATTGGTTACTGTCCTCAGTTTGATGCCGTGCTGGATCACATGACGGGAAGAGAGACGCTGAGCATGTACGCCAGACTCAGAGGGATCCCAGAGAAGTATGTAGCTGGGTGCGTGGAGAACGTCCTGCGGTCGCTGCTGCTGGAGCCTCACGCTGATAAACTGACCCGCAGCTACAGGTGAGTGGAGCTCCGTCCCGCACAGGTGATGCAGTTAGCGCGCGCAGTGTTTAACTGAGATGTCTGAACTCGTGCAGCGGCGGTAATAAGAGGAAGCTGAGTGCAGGTATGGCTCTGATTGGCGGGCCTCCGGTCATCTTCCTGGACGAGCCTTCCACAGGGATGGACCCCGTCGCTCGGAGACTGCTGTGGGACGCTGTCACTCGCACCCGGGAGTCTGGGAAGGCCATAATAATCACCTCCCACAGGTGAGCTCTTTATTCACTCTTACTGTGTTTGCTAAAAATGAGCAAAAGAGAATTATTAAAAGAGATAGGATTTATAATTTGAGAGGGTCAGACAAACAAAGTTAGAACTAACCAGAGAGTTGTATCTGTTTATGAACAATCTGTCTAAAGAAACAAAACAGAGTAAATTAATTTTTACTTTTAAGAAAATAATATATACTAATATATATAATAAAAATATGTATTGTCCACATTTTGTTCAACGTAAACGGTTGTGTTCTCGCATCAGCATGGAGGAGTGTGAGGCCCTCTGCACCAGGCTGGCCGTGATGGTAAACGGTCAGTTCAAGTGCCTCGGGAGTCCCCAACACCTGAAGAGCAAGTTCGGCAGCGGCTACACGCTGCTGGCTAAAGTCCACAAGGAGGATGACCTGGAGGACGGCGACCTGCAGCTTTTTAAAGACTTCATCGAGAGCACCTTCCCAGGTCAGAGGCCGTCAGGATAAAAGTGGAGTTGAGACCAAAACTGTGCGAGCAACCAAATCTCACTTTGGACTTTCTCCCACAAACAGGAAGTCAACTCAAAGATGAGCACCAGGGAATGGTTCACTACCATCTGACTGATAAAGCGCTAACCTGGGCACAGGTACAGTCGCTATGTTTATGTCTAACAGCTGCTGGTTCAGCTGTATGTTACAGAAAGTTCATACCTCTCCAAATGGGCTGTGTTAGAGCTCCCTCTAGTGGAGAAGGAGTGACTAACTAGTAACTTACAAGTTCAACAAAGGGAGTTAAATAATGGTTCTAGAAACTAAATTAAGTTCTACAAAATGTTTGAAGTGAAAACTTACTTCCTTTTTTCCTAATAAAGGAACAAAACCAAACATTCATGTGACAAAGAACCTTTTACAGAACCGACTGATTAAAAACAGTACATTTTAGAAAATAACATGAAAGAAACGTGGCAAAAAAAAAATAGACAGGAATATTCAAATGTGATCAAATGCAATCAATATAATTAAAACATTGGACTATTTTCTTTGAATATTTTGGATTTACATTTTCTTGTTAAAATTAAGTATTTTGTGGCAAATACATAATTTTGTAATTTTATTTTATTTTTTGTTTCAATTTTGTTGCCAGCTCAGCACCACTGCTTATATGCTTCAGGATAAACGCAAACTATATGCTTTTACAGATTTAGATTTCATGCATAACATGACATAATATAACATGACATAATATGTCAACATAACAAATATAATTAATGTGCATAAGATATTTTTAAAAAGTATACTTGTATTATAAATATAATAATATTTATATTATTTAAAATAAATACACTTTTGAAGTGGTTAAAATTACATCACCTCCTCACTAAGACATGCTTCATCTCTGTTGTCTCTCCTCCTCACCTTCTCACTTCTCTGTTCAGGTGTTTGGCACGTTGGAGGCAGCCAAAGAGAAGTACCGCATTGAAGACTACTGTGTGAGCCAGATATCTCTGGAGCAAGTGTTCCTCAGCTTTGCTCAGTTCCAACACTGCACACAAACTGACAGGAAGTAGGTCGGAAGGAGCCAGGAATCCGTCCATAGTCCAACCTGAAACCTGGTGGAAGCAAAGACATTGTTTGGCTCCCATCTCCATTTCTGACTCAAACATCAACACTAACAAGGTCAACGGTCCAGCCTGAAACTTGAACATCTCGTCTGATTCATGAGACTTTAATTGGTCAGTCACACTGTTTGTTGTTGCCGCGTGAAGCTAGGAACGCTGATTCTCATCGCAGCTTGTGGGGTGTTGATTATACCAAGTGACAAACTCCTAGATCTGCACCTTTTTTTTAACTGAGTCAAACGCAATGGCAACCCTGAACCACTACGGACTGTGTAGTGAGGGGGGTTAATGTGTGTGTTTGTGTGCGTTTAATATTTGTACAGACCTTGTGTTTCTTATTTATGACTTTTACGACTTCTGTTCCCATGATTTCGTGCCGATTGTCATCACAGGAGAGTGAACCACTGATGATTGTGAAGCTGCTGTGCACCTTCGAGCCTTATCCAACAAACTAATTCTTTCCATGTGGTCCTGAACAGAAGGACTCCAGACGCCGAAGAGTCTCTCAATGTTGCCAGATGTACATAACGTGACACGTCTGTGGTACTCGTACTCAAATCGAGACTGTTTTCAGTGTAACGCATGAAATCTGAATGAGTAAAAGCATGAAGTTCAGCGGGAGGAGAGCAGCAGGGAATGAAGAATAATCCTTAGGTTATATTTAATTATTTCTTATTATAGTCTGTACCTCTCCTCTTCCAGTTAATGGGAGTCACAGTTTCTGCAGCAACGTGCAGCAGCAGGAATGTTCACCATTACTGTTTAGCTCACACGCTGTTACAGGTCATTAAATTGCACTTGTGCAAGTGACGCAGTGAAAATCTTTATTTGAATGTAGATTTGCCCTATAATCATTATTATTATTCCTTATCTAACGTCTATCCTAAAAACCCCCCGAAAAAACAAACCGAATTTAAAATAGGAGGAAATCAGTTAAGGAATACTTCTAAACAAACCAGAGATAATAATCATCACTGTATTTTACTGACTTTTTCTTCTCCCATTCATGATATATTACACCCCAGATCAAAGCTTGTCAGCATTGTTATATTCCCCATGTATTATCTAGAAATGCTCACAGCTACATTTATCAAGTAGTAATATTTCCGACTTATATTATAGCTAAACCAAGTCTCCCGGTTTCCCGTAATCTCTGTGTTACAAACCGGGACAAATAAGATTATCTGCTCATCTCCTCATACTCGAGCGAATCACGTCAGCAGTGTGATGACTGTACGCTTCCCCCATGCCGTCCAACACGAGCGAGATAATACGTTCTCTTTTATTAAGCTCTTCATTTTCACTCTTGTGACTTTTTTTCTTTTGTACTTTTTCCATTTTGTTTTTTTGTTTTTGCACAACTCTTTCCCATTAAGCGAATGACTTGAAAGAATTACAGCATGAACACTTGAAATGTACGCACGGCAAACTCTTGAAGATCGACTCCTGCTGAAATTACTGTCGTATGTTTTTTTTAAAAAAAAGGGAATTTGCATCATTGTAAGCGTGTATTGTACTGTACCATGGAACTGAACCTGTCAAATCTGTACGTATCGTTGTCCTTTTTAAATAAAATGATGCCCTCCATGCAAATGGGAGCAAACCTCTGAATGTGATTATGGGTTTCCTGTCGAGAATACTGGAAACTCTGTTCTATGATCTATTTTGTATTAGTTGCAGGCAGATGTAAAACTGGTAACGTTGGTAATGATTGTTTTAAAAATAACAACAAATACTGCAGAATATAATTTAGAAATATTTATTAATATGGTCTCATGTCAACATAAAACATGTATACATCTATATTGGAACTGCAGAATGTTGGGTAAACGTTTGCTAAAGTTGGTGAATGTTTGCCGTTCAGAATGACTGTTCCAAAGGTAAAAGGCCCTCAGATGAAAAAGGCCCCACACAATATTTTAGTCTGAAATCCCGACAGAATGAAAGAAGATCTGAAAAATGAAATAAACTAACCATAGATTTTAAAAACCATTGAAAGTACATTAAAATCAATTCCACGATATAATACAGTAGGGAGTTTAAAATGGGTGTAACGCGAACAAACACAATTGTTCTCTTCATTAACTAAATCTCATGTATATAATAACTCTTTCACTGGCAAATTTAGTACTTTGTGACTTGGTATAATTAGACTGTTTGAAATATGAGGCCTGTGTGACACAAAGGTTGTGTGTTCATGAGGGAGGATGAGCTGGCAGGAGGTGAAAGGGAAGGGGGCCAAATGCAAACAAACAAGATGTCAATACCTGCAAAGTCAGAACAATTTAGGATAAGGAGCCTTTGCCATCATTTGCCTGTACAACCAAAGAGGAAACTTGACAGATTCAGTTCTTTATTAATGGCAAAAGGTTCCTGGCATTAGACCTTTGTGGTAAATGTATAAATCCATTTCTATATATATATTTTTATTCATCAAAGCTTCAGGGATGGAGCAGAGTAAACCAAGTCCAGAAGTTGAGATCACTGTCATGTTAATGCATAAAGGTGAAATAGGTGTGGCCAATGGAGAACAACACTCCCACAGAGATATAAAATCCTCTATGTCTTAGTTGTACATTCAGACCAGGAGATTATAAGCAGCAGAGAACATGGAGACTTTGAAGGATTTTGGTTTCTTTCTTTTCTCCAGTCCTACCACTGTACTTGGAGTAGGCCTCCTTTTGATCATCCTTTATTTGGTGACTGTTGGTTCCTCCAGAGAAACGGGTAAAGAACCTCCAGGACCGAAGCCTCTGCCTCTGCTTGGCAACCTGCTGCAGCTTGATCTCCAGAGACCCTACAAAACACTGTGTGAGGTGGGCTCTGACTTAAACTGTTCAGCAACTTTGAAACCTGTTTGACCTCCGTTACATTTATTTCTCCTGTTTTCATCCACTCAGCTTTCCAAGAAATATGGGTCTGTATTTACAGTTTATTTTGGACCAAAAAAAGTGGTTGTTCTCGCCGGGTACAGGACAGTCAGAGAGGCTCTGGTCGGCTACGCAGACGAGTTTGGAGAAAGAGAAATTGCACCTATATTTGCGGATGTAACGAAGCATAGTGGTATGTCCAGAAGTAAATTATTACAAATCTTTCCAAAAATACTAATGAACAACCATTAGACATTCTCACTTTTCTCTCATTACACCCACTGACTTCAATATTTTACATGGATTTTATGTGACAGATCAACTATAAAATAGTGTAAGAATTGGGAAGTAGAAAAAAAAATGAGAAATACAATTTAAATTCAAAAATTGAAAATCTGAAAAGTGTGGCATCTACCGGAATTAAATTCTCTTTAGGTATACTTCTGCCAGTTTTGCAGAAGTAACATTTTTGCCCTTTTGTTTTTGGAAAATAGATCAATGTAAGTGAGAATGGATGGAGATTGTCTGTGAACATCAATTTAAAATGTATTCCAAGGATTTTTAGAAGAATTTACTTCTGGGCTTTGTGTTTACTTAACGCGTAACTACTTATTGTTGGTCTATCACAGTAAAATCGGCAATGAAATGTTTGTTTTTCGTAACTTGACAAAATATTGAAGCAAAGTTCAAAATTAACCGAGTTCTGTGTACTGTATCAGGAGTCCTGTTTTCAAATGGAGAAACATGGAGAGAGATGCGTCGTTTTGCCCTCAGCACCCTCAGAGACTTTGGGATGGGGAAGAGAGGTGCAGAGGAGAAAATCTTAGAGGAGTGTGGACACCTCATTAAAGTGTTTGAGAGTTATAAAGGTATAACATGATGCTGTGAAAGACCAATGCTCTCTAAGAAAAGGACACATAAAATTCTTCACTCAAATGGTTTAATCATTGTTGTGGTACTAATTCATATTCCTTTTTAAAGTTAATTACATTTTAATAGCAGACAAGATAAAACAGTAACTCTCTTGCTCCACAGGGAAACCATTTAACACATCCCGTCCAACAAATAATGCAGCATCCAACATCATCTCCTCCATCGTGTTTGGAAGCAGATTTGAATACGATGATCCTCGATTCAGAGACTTGGTTAGTCGAGTCATTGAGAATATTAAGATAGGTGGCTCGGCAGGAATCCAGGTAAGGTTAATGTCTCACTTAACCCTCCTGTTGTCCTCTGGTCATTTTGACCCGGCTACGGGTCATTTTGACCACGGTGATGAACATTATCGAGGCTGTTAAATTATTATCTCAAGTCCAAACACTGAGCTTACTTATGCCACCCAGTATTTAAATGTATTAAAAGACCCCAAAGTTTAGAACTAAAATCCCATAAATGCCCAATTTGGATTTAAATAATTTTAAAAATTGGTGATTTTACGATCACATCCTTGATTGCATTTTGTTTCTTGGGGTTTTATCTGACATACCAACACAATGTGGTGCACAAAATGTGAGGTGGAAGGATGAGCACACATATAGTTTAAAAATGTTTTCTCATATAAATGTTACATCTATTTCTATTTATCACTGAATAGTATTCTGCCAAGATTGTCCTTTAGCTCGCTTTAATGTTAAGTAATTGAACTAGTATTACATTTTTATATTTCAAAAAATATATTGTGCTTAATTTCAAGCTCTACAATACATTTCCCCGGCTGGTCGGATGGATAAAAAGCCGTCAGGTTATGCTAAAAAATGGTGAAAAGACGATCAGAGATATGAAGAAATTAATGCAGAAACTGAAAGAGACACTAAACCCTCAGACATGCAGAGGACTGGTGGACTGTTTTCTGGTTCGAAAGCAGAAGGAAGAGGCAAGGCAACACAAATCTATTTTTAAAGAACAATTACAACATCAAACATGTTTGCCACATGTACAGTATTCACACTTTTTATTTTTTATTTTTAGGACTCTTGTGTCAAAGACACTCAGTTCACTGAGAAGAACCTGTTATATACAGTGGCAAACCTGTTTGCTGCTGGAACCGACACCACATCTGCATCTCTGAGGTGGAGTTTGCTGCTCATGGCAAAGTATCCACACATTCAGGGTAAGAAAGACAAGAAAACATTTGGTGATTTTTCCCTATATCTCGAAATCTAAAAGACATTTTTTAGACCTTCGGAGACCTTTGAGATCACAATATGTGAACATTATTATTATTAACATTATAACTATTATTATTATTATTATTATTATTATTATTATTATTATTATTATTATTATTGATGTCGTATTTTTGTCTATGGAAGGTATCAGGTTACGTTGTGTTGCATTCAGTGTTAATGGAAAAAAAGAGTTCCATGCGCTTAGTGTCTGATTTATTGCTGTGCTGTATACAAATTCAGCAGTTTGGTGCTGTATTTGAATATTTGGTATAAGCTTTCTGTTCTTCTCTTAAAGTGTGAAATATAAACTTGGCTCTTTGGAAATAAAGTAATCTTTGTACAAAAGTTTGTGGGCAAAATTACTTCAAATAATTCCCAGTTAAGCATGTAGACTTTAATACCTAATTTTATGCAGGAGGCTTAAGTTTTTTAGTTGGTGCAATATTTTTTCTCAATATGTTAAAATTTAGAAGGTTTCAGTGTTTTCATCTGGAAATATAAACTGTAAAATATTACATCTGCTAAACTTCAACAAAAATATTCATGGTCACTGTGACCCACAGAGGGAGAACTGTTGATCATTTCCTTCTTGTTTACTGCAGACCAGGTTCAGGAGGAGCTGACCAGGGTGGTTGGAAACCGTGAGGTTCATGTGGAAGACCGTAAAAATCTGCCGTACACTGATGCTGTCGTTCACGAGATACAGCGGTTTGGTAACGTCATTCCTATGTCGGTCCCACACAAAACCAGTCGAGATGTCACCTTTCAGGGCTATTTTATCAAAGAGGTGAGCAGGACGAAAATATCTTTAGGATTCCAACAGACAATATCTTCCAGATGATGATGCTTATATTTTTGTCTTCAGGGAACTACTGTGATTCCCCTCCTTACATCTGTTCTGT
>NW_006800017.1:1814441-1817152 GCF_000485575.1 Poecilia formosa | reverse complement strand
CCTCACACCTTCAACCCTTCTCACTTTTTGGACAAGGAGGGAAGATTTATCAAGAGAGATGCCTTTCTACCATTTTCTGCAGGTGGAACAACTCTAGCAGCTTTTTAATCAATCAGATAATCTTTGCTATCCATGTCTGGATTAAAATGCGTTACATGTTTTCTTGTTGCAGGTCGCAGGGTGTGTCTTGGAGAGGGTCTGGCAAGGATGTCACTCTTCCTCTTCTTCACCTCACTCCTTCAACGTTTTCGTTTCATGCCTCCACCTGGAGTTTCTAAAGATGATCTGGATCTGACTCCAGCGGTGGGATTCACCATCTCTCCTTCTCCTCATGAGCTCTGTGCCCTCAGTCGGCAGTGAAGAATGAAGCACTAGATTGTAGTTGATCTCTCTACCAGAACCCTGATGTTACTTTTGCATAGCTTTACTCTAAATGTCTGTTACATTAATTTGTGCAGTTTATTTTAAGAATTTGAATGTTTTTAATTTTTTAGTTATATGCTTTATCCCTTCTACATTTACTGAGTTAATTTCACTGACTAATATAGATGATGAAGAGTCTCCATTTGTTTCCAAATTATTTACTCATGACAAAGCAAATTTACAGAGCATGTTATAATAATTTAAGAATGGTTATTCTGAACCTTGCCCCTTACAAGATCTCTTTTTTTTCATTAATTGAAACACAAATGGAATAGTTACAAAATAAATAAACAAATATGTATAATTTTAATGAGCTAAAATGGTAAAATGTTACTGTAACCATATATGGTTGTGAGAGGACACAACCAACCTCAGTGAGATGTACTTAGTTGTTAGTTTTGTTGAAATACATAATAAATATATAATATAATAGTTTTGTTGAAATATATAATAATATAAGGAGTTGTTCTGCCAAATTTGGTGTGAATGTTAAATATGGTGTTAATATACACAACACAATCTATCAGTCACATCTGATGCCAAAGCAGCTCATGTTTTAGTATCTAAATCCAGGCCTCCACCTTGGAGTATTCCAGGTCGGTTGCATGTTGCAGGGACTGAGCGGGCAGGAGTTGGGATCCAGAGCAAAGCAGTGTATCCGACTTTATCTAGTTGGTAAAGTTCAGCCTTGCAGGACCATTCCAGCTTTTTCTCCAGTAAAGTAACATTCCACATTCTTACAGCCAAATTTTGATGCAGGAATGAACACATGAACCTCCGTACCTCATCTTTGCTCACATTGCAAACAATTTAACGAATGGTGCATTCAGTTTCCAGAGACTAATAGCCTCTATTAGCATCAATAGGTGAAGCCCTGGATTTGAGGAAAGGCCTTTACAGTATTCTTATTTAAATCAAACATGAACAGTAAAGCAGCAATTTTCCATCCATTCATTATGGTAACTTCCTCTGTGATGCTTTGTGGACAGAAAATGTGATATTTCACAGACAAATAGAATAATATAGCCAGGAGAAATAAGGAAAATGTTTCCATTTCTTCTTCACTTTCTCCATTTATTCTCAATTCCTGAACTTTGATAATCAGGTTCATAAGTTGCATAGTAGTGTGGAAGAGAGCGTGACATTATCTGCGCTTAAAAAAAAAGGCTAAAAGTAAAACAAACAACAACCTACAAGAGTAGATGTATGACAGAATAAATTGCAAGATTGAAGGTACAAACTCAGAACATGTTGGTTTCTATAGGTTTGTGTTTATTTCTGTAACCATCTCCTAATCCAATAGAGAAATCAAATCATTTTCTGGGATAAAGTAGAAAGCTGCTCAACCTGTTTTCTGCGTGCAAACACACAGAAAATGCGGATTTAATTTCAGTTATTGAGATGGTGTCTAAAAGTGGGAGAGGCTCCCGGCTGATACTTTATACCATTTACACTGTTCCCTCTGCAAAAACCTGATCCACAATCAACCAGTATAGCTTCATCTGTCCAGGATAAAACAAAAATATTCTGCAAGTTTTTTTTTTACACTAAAAGTGTTTGAACTTCTAACTTCAAGACACACTGAATAAAGTAGTCAGACTTAGTCAGTATCTTAGAGTTGGCAAAGCTGACACTCAGTGGTGCAGAAAGGATAGGTGAGCTTTGGAACTGGCAAGCTGATGTCGAGTTAAAATAAAACTTCATTGCCTATTTACAGCCTAACAGTTGAGGGTAATTTAACTTGTATTGCATGACAAACAGCTGTCACTTTGATTTTTTTTCCAACAATACACTTTTTAAAGTTTTGTTGGCTCTAATAGTCTTTATTTGAAAGTACTTTGACAGGAAAGAAGGTAAAGATATGCAACTAATACCACCAGGCCAGGAATTGAACCTCCAACCACCTCCACAAGGTCTCCAGATGTGGGTTATGCTTTGCCCCTGTGCCACCACAGCATCCCCGAACAATACATACTTTGCTGTTAACAAGAAAGCACAGAGTTTTTCCCAAACTTTTACTGAAAGTGAAATAAGATCTTCTTTCAAGAAGATCTTATTTCTTGAAAGAAGAAATAAGGTGGGAGGAGGGGAAGCCCCACACTTTGGGAATCACTGCCTTAAGTGGGTGTGGCCAATGCAGAGCCAACCTACAGGTGAAGCAACACTCCCACAGGATCATAAAGTCCTCTCTGTCTGAGCTGTAGACTCTGACCAGGAGATTGTAAGCAGCAGAGAACATGGAGACTTTGAAGGATTTTGGTTTCTTTCTTTTCTCAAGTCCTACCACT
>NW_006800017.1:1812494-1814386 GCF_000485575.1 Poecilia formosa | reverse complement strand
CCCATGCCACCGGTCATGGAAATGGGGTTAAAACATGGACCTGGGAGTTCCCCCCCCCCTCTCATTTATCGCGCAATGGTACTGCAGCTTGATCTCCAGAGAAGCTACAAAACACTGTGTGAGGTGGGATCTGACTAAAGCTGCAGAAAATGATTTCTGTTTCATTTTCTTCACCTGTTTTCATCCACTCAGCTTTCCAAGAAATATGGGTCTGTATTTACAGTTTATTTTGGACCAAAAAAAGTGGTTGTTCTCACCGGGTACAGGACAGTCAGAGAGGCTCTGGTCGGCTACGCAGACGAGTTTGGAGAAAGAGAAATTCCACCTATGGCTAATGACATAAACAAAGGACATGGTAAGATAAGAAATTAACATATAACAAGCTTTGTAACAGTATGGACAATACTGAAACTTCTTCTCACAGTACAACCACCAGTTTTACGGAATTTCATTGTAATTTTATGTGAGACTAAAGAAAATAGTGCATAATTTGGAAACAGATGAAAAATTCTCTGTTTTTTCAACAAATAAAAATCTGCTAAACTTGTCATCCATTTTTAATCAGGGTTTTTCGGGACGCGTGTTAAACATCTACAGTAGAAACTGAACAGAAATTTCTGCAAAATAGCTGAAGCTCAGTCAGACTGTCAGTAAACATCAATTTTGAAATTGTGATAAAGATTCTGAAAGGAAGTCAGTCACTTTCTTTTCACAGTGACTTTTTTTTTTAGTGCCCCTCCTGCATGTCTCCGTAAACTGATTTTCTCAAATGAGTTGTCAATCTTTGCAGCTCCTCCAGTGTTTAAATTACATTTATTTAAGGTGGGTGGCCATATTTTGCAGCAGATCTTCCAAACTCCACACATTTTTTTTTTTAGACAATTCAACAGTTATCTGTGAGATATTTGTAGCTTAGGATATTTTGCACAAGCTTCATGTCTGTAATGTGTTCTTTTGTCTTTCACACCTTTAGACAGCTTCGTCTAATCTTAATAATTACATAACTTCTGAAAGACATTGGCTGCAGTTGATTTCATGATATTGTCATTGTAAAAAGATTGCATACAAATGCAGATATAGTTGTTCCCTTTCCTCGGTGCATTAAGCTCCACCTCAATGAAAGCCAAAGTAGATAAATAGTCTGAAATTTGTTTCTGTAACTTTACAAGATGTTGAAAAGTCTAAGAGGTATGAAAACTTTTCCAAAGCACAGTACTCATAAAGGTTGTTTTATCATTTTCTTGGCAATCACACGGACATTGTATTTGCAAATGCATCATTCACAATCACAAATTGATTTTTATTTCTGTGTACTGTATAAGGAATCCTGTTTTCAAATGGAGAAACATGGAGAGAGATGCGTCGTTTTGCCCTCAGCACCCTCAAAGACTTTGGGATGGGGAAGAGAGGTGCAGAGGAGAAAGTCTTAGAGGAGTGTGGACACCTCATTCAAATGTTTGAGAGTTATAAAGGTATAACATGATGCTGTGTTGCTCTAAGAAAAGGACACATAAAAATGATTGTTTAAATGATTTAACAATGATTAAAGCATTTAAACAATTTAATCATTGTTGCAGTGGACTAATTCACATTCCTTTGTAAGTGTCCTCAAAAGATAAAAGGTGACTTTTGCTCCACAGGGAAACCATTTAACACATCCCATCCAGTAAATTATGCAACATCCAACATCATCTCTTCAATAGTGTTTGGAAGCAGATTTGAATACGATGATCCTCGATTCAGAAACCTGGTTAGTCGGGTCAATGAGAATATGAGTCTGTTTGGCACTGCAGGAATTCAGGTGAGCTTAATGTTTCACTTAAGCAACTTTGTAAATGATACACTGGGAGCCAAAGAGAGACTTTAGCACAGTGTATTGATCAATGTTATCT